>NW_007247306.1:59790-142625 GCF_000164805.1 Carlito syrichta | reverse complement strand
GCCACTGCACTCCAGTCTGGGTGACAGAGTGAGACTCCAACTCAAAAAAAAAAAAGGAGACTCACTGAAAAGTGTCAGAGACCATGCCTGTGGGGCCTCATCAAACATTGGTGCTTTGAGCAGAGGACTGATCTTTGCATTTTAAAGGGATTCCTGCCTTCTGTGTGATGAACTGACTAGAGGAGGCAGGGTGGAAGCAGGAGGCCCCTTAGGAGGCTGTGGTCACCATCTAGGGGAGAGTACATGTGGCGTCAGAGAAGTCAGGCAGAGGTGGGAAGAAGTGCTCAGACTCTTGGATATATTTTGCTGATTGGATGGGAGCTTTGAGAAAAGAAAGGAATCAAGATTAACTCCCAAGTTTTGGCCTGAGCAACTGGAGCTGTTATTTAGTGAAGTGGGAAGAGGCTAGGAGGGGAGGTTTGGAAGGGAAAACAGGAGCTCAGCTTTGGATGCGCTGGGCACCCGTGAGACATCCAAGTAGAATACTAGGTAGGCAGGGGCAAAAGTAGCCTGGACACAGCAGGAGGTGAGGACTAGAAATATGCACCGGGGAACCAGCAAAATGTGGATGGTTCTCAAAGCCATGCGTCTGGGTAAGACCCTCAAGGAGTAGTGTAGAAAGAGAAGAGGACTGGAATGTGCCAGGAGTAGAGGCTAGGGTGGGGAGGAAGAGCAGGAAAGGAGACTGAGAGGCCTGCGTGGTAAGAGGCAAACACATGACAGAGGCATCCTGGCCCAAGAAGAAAGTGTTTCAAGGGCAAGGGCTTAGCTAGCTTGGTTAGTCAAACGTTGCAAGTAGGTCAATGAAGATATGGAATGAGAATTGACCTTTGAAACTCGCAAAGTAGAGGTCACTGATGACCTTGACAAGAGCCGTTTCAAGAAACAAGAGAGTGTGTTGGGGCAAACACTCGACTGGAGTCAGACATGAGTGTGGGAGCAGAGGAAGTGGAACCTACTCCTCCAAGGAATTTGGCTACAAAAGGAGCAGAGAAATGGGGCCAACACTGGAGAGGGTTTTGGGATCATGGGAGGATTGTTTTTTAAGGCTGGGAGCTGTTAGGCCATGTGTGTGTGCTGGTCAGAATAGGCCAGGAGAGACAGAAAATTGATGATGCAGAAAGATGAGAGATAGAACAAGACAAATGTGAAATCCTTGAGGAATCAAGTGTGTGGAAGGGCTGGCCTTGGACAGGAGCAGAGTCCCTGGAGTCACAGGAGTAAGGTGGCCTAGACCTTCCTAGGTCTGTGATGGGGGCCTTAGGACATTTTCCCTGATGGCTTCCATTTTTCCAGAGAAATAAGAAGCCGTGTCCTCAGCTGAGAGAGAAGAGCAGGGGGTCACTGAGGCTGGAGGAGAAAAGAAGTGTGAATTCACTACCCCAGAGTACGGGAGAGAGAGTGGGCCTGGCTGAATAATGGGCGTGCCAGTTGGCATCAGGCCTGCTTGAGACGGATGGGCATGGTCTATTAGGATGTCAGGCTTCCCCTTTTCCAGTCCCTCCAAGTGCAGGTGAGGGGAAGATGGAAAGAGGGATTTAACCAGGTTTGGGCATTTGCTGGGCAAATATGATAGAAAGCAGGAGAGGAGCAAGAGAGCCAAGACGTAGGCAAGGAATTAGTTTAATGATGACCGTGGAAGTAAGAACCCAGAAAGATGGTAAACTCGATGGGTTTTAGATGGATTGCTGATGTACTAGAGAGGGTAAGCGGAAAAAACAGGAGGGGGTGGGCAGACAGTGGTGTGTGGAAATTGAGTTACCCAAGGGGTGCAGTTGTCAGTAAAGATGAGTCCTAGAATATGAACTACGCAGGTGGGGTCTACAAACCAGTGGCGGTTGTACTCCCATCTGACTAATGTGACTAACTCCGCCTTCTGAATCAGGGGTCTAAGGACAATATTCTAAAAGCTCCATTAATCCGTGGCAGAGCTAGGCTTCTGACTCTTAGCCCAGCACCTTTTCAGTTACATCTCAGGTACATCCTTCACTCTGCTCCTATGAGTAAAATTAACCATCGGGGTATCGGAGTACTCACAGTCATTTGGAATAACACATAGCAATCCCTTTCTATCAAAGATGTGATTACATCTCCCAAAGGAAACTCGGGATGCTACTACCAGAAGACCAGAAAAAAAAAGGGAGTCCCCACCCCTACCCACTCCTTTCTTTCCATCAGACCCAAGACCTCTCTTCAGCAGACAGAACTTCCAACCTGGGATCTTAGCCTTGGGGTAGCAGCAGCAGCATGTTTTTGAAAAGCAGATGACAGCAGAAAAAGGCAAAGTCCATCACAAATATGCTCCTCAAAAACATGTTAGATGAATGAATGGTTAGAATTTCACTGTCTCACTTGCCCACTCTAGGTTAAGAACCTGTGTTCTCTATTGTAAACAGATGCCCCTTTTGAATAGGTAGAGGGCACCTCCGCTTTGCAAGCCTCTAGAGGGAAGCTGCCTGTTGCCGATGCGTCCAGCCATTTCTAACCTCCCAGAGAGTCAACACCTCCTTGGAACTTAGCATCCTTAGGGAGACAACACCATACTCTTCCTTCTCCGTTCGATCTCTTCCCTTCTGGAGTGCTGCCTTTCCCTACCCCTTGTCTGCCATTCCTGGCCTCCTGAACATGTCTCCGCTTCAGAGCATCCCTGCAGTCCCAGGGAGGATGGGGCTTGAAGCTTGATGAAAGTGATCCTTCTGACTCTGTCATCCCTAAGAAGTCCCACTTCACTCAGGTAAACTCAAGTGATATATCCTTTGTGGAGCTTCCCAGGAGACCTGAGACTACGGAAATTGTGGAGGAATATGAGGCCTGATTAGCCCAGCATCAGTTGGGTAGGTAAATTGGGTAAATTGAGGAAGGAAATCTCAGGATGAGATTTTACAAATGTTACAAAGAAACTTATGGATAACAACAAGAGCTGTAAATGCTGGTTATTCAACTGTAAAATATTTGTAATAAACAAAAACCATGTGTTGCTAGTTAACTAACCTTATTTTAGAAACGCCACCAACAGTTGTTTCACAAACCTCTGAAAATTTCCTTTTGCAGACTCCCCCAAAGACAATTCCTGGCCCACTATACCCTGAGACCCCTCTTATAAAAACACCCCTCGGACAACCCTCTCAGGTCCCCTCCCACTGTGGGAGCTTTTCTGTCCTCTCAATAAATCCTACTTTCAAAAAAAAAAAACCTCTAGCTGCTGCCTCTTTGCAGATAGCAGACATTCTCTCTGCCGTTTGGCCCGTTGTGCCCCTCATGACATATCTTCCCTTTAATAAATCTACCTTTCTTTTATTTTTTTGTTTTTGTTGTGGTTTTTTTTGTTTGGTTTTTGTTTTTTGTTTTTTGAGTTGGAGCCTCACTCTGTCACCCAGACTAGAGTGCAGTGGCATGCTCCCGGCCACCGCAGCCTCGACCTGCTGGGCTCCGGCGATCCCTCCGCCTCAGCCTTCCAAGTCACCGGAACTACAGGCGCGCACTACCACGCCCGGCTAAATTTTGATTAATTGTAGAGATGAGATCTCACCAAATTGCCCAGGTGGGTCTTGAACCCGCGGGCTCAGGCAATCCACTCACCTCAGTCTCCCAAAGCACGGGATTACAGGCTGAGCCACTGAGCCCGGTTAAATCTACCTTTCTTAATTCATAACTGTTTTGGTAAACTCTTCTTACCAACCCATGATTCCAGCCTACTTAGCCTGCCACACAGCAGAAATGTTTCAAGATTGCAGCTTGTAGGGTTTCCTCACTTCCTCAAGGGAGACGCCTCTCCAGAGTCATGGTATTCCATGAAGCCCTGAGGGAGAGCTTACCAGGAAACCTTTTATATCCCCAACCACACCACCCTGAAACTCCAGTATAATTACCTCAGAGAGCTGCCGCATCAGATCCAACATCCAGGTTCATAGGATAATTTCTTCCCAAGCCACCAGCTCTACCTTGGCACACCTGATACACTAAGATAATCAGATATCTCACATGCACAGTGTAATGATGTGGTAGTCTATGGACCCCTTGGTTAGTGCTATCTGGGGTAGCCAGGTGTATGAGGAACCAATCCCAGTAGGCCTGCCAGGGCTCACCACACCCTCTCCTGAGAAATTTCACTTGTCCATGCCCATGGCAAGAGGTGGTCCTGTTGGACAGAGTTGTCCTGCTATGCTGTCTCTCCCCACCGTGCCTCCCTGGGCCCCAGCAACACAAATAGTCTTCTCTGCCACAATCTTGTTTTCTCATGGAGGCCCTGTTAGAAAG
Source organism: Carlito syrichta (assembly GCF_000164805.1). Taxonomy (NCBI): domain Eukaryota; kingdom Metazoa; phylum Chordata; class Mammalia; order Primates; family Tarsiidae; genus Carlito; species Carlito syrichta. The sequence goes on along the minus strand of NW_007247306.1, from coordinate 138,368 downwards.
GGAAAAGGAAAAGGGAAAGTTGGTGCCCACCTGAGACCCCAGGGGTGTGGAAGCAGTTCCCATGAAGAAATCCTCTGGTGGCAGGGCCTGGAAGGAGAGGTCTCTCCCCAAGGGAGCGGGAAGCCCACACCAGTGTGTTGTTGCAATAGCACACACCTCAGTGGGAATAAGTGTCCCTTCCTGGGGGAAGGGGGGACAAGGGCAGAGCTGGTGAAGCACCAGTATGCCTTCAGGGAAAAAGGGCTAAAGTAAAGGGTGGAGTTGGAACTGCAGCCTTCAAACCTTTCCTTGTCATTCATGTGTCACCACAAAATAAGTCACAAATCATGAGCGCCAATGAACTGGCATTGTCATTACCTCCTGTCCTCAAATTAGCATTTAAAAGTAAGACTGGGCTGGGTTCGGTGGCTCAGCCTGTAATCCCGTGCTTTGGGAGGCTGAGGTGAGTGAATTGCCTGAGCCCGTGGGTTCGAGACTGCCTGGGCAACTTGGCGAGACCGCATCTCTACAATAAATCAATAAAATTAGCCGGGTGTGGTAGCGCGCGACTGTAGTTCCAACTACTCGGAAGGCTGAGGTGGAAGGATTGCTGGAGCCCAGCAGGTCAAGGCTGTGGTGGCCGGGAGTGTGCCACTGCACTCCAGCCTGGACGACAGAGTGAGACTCCAACTCAAAAAATAGAAAATAAAATAAAATAAATCACAGTAAGAGTGAACAACCAGGAAGCAATCCCCCCATGTGGGGCTCCTGTGAGGAATGTGTGGCTGTGGCCCTTGGTGGCAACTTTCCCTCATAAAATGTGCTTTGTATGTTAAGTAGGCTACTGTTGTTTGAGGCAGGACAATGAGTCACTTGTGTCTCATGCTATTGGGTGTGCTATTTTTCTAGGATTTCAGAGTGACCTGAGGTGAAGAAAGGACCTGGTATAACTTCAAGAGAAGATGTCCTCAGAATGTGTGCTTGTGTGTCTCTCCTTGTCTGCCCTTCCTTGCCTTTTAAAGGACCCCACTTCATCATAATATAGCACAGAGTTAAGCTCATTGTGTTTTCCAGAATAAAATCTCTAATGTGTTCTGGGTATAAAATAATTTGTTTTCTTAGATCCTTTTAAAGAGTTTGAGGATGACGTGTGCAGATCATAGCGGCCGCCCTGTGTATGCTGGAAGAGACTTTTAATCAGCTTCCTATCTAGGTAGTATAATCCAATAAGCCTAGTGCATGGTTAAGCCCTGTGGCTGTGGACCAATCTGTCTGGGGTCAAAGTTGAGCTTTGCCACTTAACTAGCCCAATGATGCACTGGTTTCCTCATCTGCAACACGGGGATAGTAATAATGACACCCATCTCAAAGGACTGAGAGTCCACTGGGGTAGCCAGCCCCTTTTCCTAGCATCTGTGCATGTTTAAAAGCTGTTAACCATTGTGATTGGGATTTGTTGGTGTTCTAGCATAAGACTCTGCTTGCACTGCTGACTAAATTTCATTCTGACCAAGGAGGGTAAAAGTTTGTTATACTTCCATAAGTCCTGAGTTTCAAACTGTCCAAACTCTGTGTTGGGGTTGATTTCATCTTCTGACCTCACAGGACTCCTCTGGGCCAAATGGCCTTTGTCAAGCAGTTTGTATAAGAGACTTCATTCAAAGCTTTGTTGAATTAACTGGGGCTTCCTTTAAATAAGGGCTTGTTTTTAGAAGCTTTCTTTTTCCAACAAGGAAAAGAACACAATACATTCCAAGTAATCTGTAGTCCTCATCACAGCTTGTCACAAACACCTGACGCATCTTTTTGGACCAGAGTAAAACACACACACACACACACACACACACACACACACACACACACACGTAAAACACACACACACACACACACACACACACACACACACACACACACACACACACACATTCACTTTCTAGTTTCAGGGACACAGCCTCAGCCTGATGCTCCATGCACATTTGCTGCAAATTTCCTCTCACTTGCAGAGTTATTTCCTGCAAAAACAGCACAAATTGTTTTTGAGTTGACAATGTTGCTTCAGTTGCTGCTGAAGGTAAGTGAAAGTACCATTGATACTATTAATGTAGAAAAAAAAAACCTTAAAATAATTACTTTGTCACAGAAACAAAAAACTGAGTATTACATGTTCTCACTCATAAGCAGACCTTGGTCAATTATCATAATACTATCATAGCGTTATAAGAAAAGGTTTGGTAGTAGTGGGAAACTGCTGGAGGTGGGAGGGGAAGGGTGGGGTTGCCAGTAGTGGGAATCTGGGAATCTGCGGGGGGTGGGGGCATGCCTCGTCAACAGGATGCCTGCATAATGAACATCTGTATACCTAATCCTGAATTGTACTCCACATCTTTAAAATTTTTTAAAAATTATTTTCTTTTGCCGGGCGCGGTGGCTCAGCCTGTAATCCCACGCTTTGGGAAACTGAGGTGAGTGGATTGCCTGAGCTCGAGGGTTCGAGACGCGCCTAGGCAACTTGGCGAGACCTCCTCTCTACAATAAATCAAATTGAACCGGGTGTGGTAGCACGCGCCTATAATTCCAGTTATTTGGAAGGCTGAGGCAGAAGGATCGCCGGAGCCCAGCAGGTCGAGGCTGCAGTGGCTGGGAGCGGCCACTGCCCTCCAGTCTGGGTGACAGAGTGAGACTCCAACTCAAAAAAAAAAATTATTTTCTTTTTTGGCAACAAGAAATGATAATTTTTTCTTTCTTTATCAATCAATATGAAGAATTATTTATAGGTAAAGTCCATTTCAGACAAAGGCAGAATTTAGAAATCGAGTTAACATGTTGCTCATTTCAACCAAAAGAAAACTTCATAATTTGTTTGGGCAACATTTACTTGGTTCTTCACAAAACAACTGTGACAGACAGTAGAGAGAGTTAAGGCACATATGGAATATACAAAGACACCAGCGTTTGGGTTGCACATAACAAAGAAATATCTTAAATACTTTTCAAAATATTCTAGGAGCCAAGACACAAGGGCAGGCTTTAGGAGAACATAGGAATGTAATTTGGGAGGAGAATTGGAACAACCCATTTCTTTTAAAAATCACTGGGCAAAACAAAGCAGCATTCAGCTTCACATACTGACTTTACATAGTTTATATATAATCATTTGTCTTAAGTCCAAGAAGCAAAGTTGGGGCCTTCACTCTGTTTATTTTGAAAAATCATTGCATGGACACTCAGGTAATCCACTCCAATCTGCAAATTTGCTTGAGAGGAGTCGCTGTTACTTAGAAGAGGACCAATTTGACACTTTAACTCAGCTGGCCATTAAGTCGATTTATTTTTTTGTTTGTTTTGGTTTTTGTGTTGGAGTCTCACTCTGTTGCCTAGGCTGGAGTACAGTGGCACAATCACAACTCACCGCAGCCTTGACCTGCTGCACTCAGGTGATCCTTCTGCCTCCGTCTTCCAAGTAGCTTAACTACAGGCGTACACCACCACGCCCAGCTAATTTTTAAATTTATTATACAGATGAGGTCGCACCAAGTTGCCCAGGCTAGTCTTGAATTCCTGGGTTCAGGCAATCCTCTGACCTCCTCCTTCCAAAGTGCTGGGATTATAGGCCACTGTGCCTGGCCTCCTGATGTCAATTTATTTATTCTTTTTTTAATTCTTTTTTAATTTTATTTTAGAGACAAGGTCTCACTATGTTGCCCAGGCAAGCAATTCTCCAGCCTCAGCCTCCCAAAGCACTGGGATTACAGGTGTGAGCCACCACAGGTGTGAGCCACCACCTCCTGATGTCAATTTAAGGGCAACCTGTAGAGATTCATTCTCTTTGCCTGACACAGCTTCTGTTGATCCAGCCCTAAGTTTCACCAGTTTTTTTGGTTTTTTCTTTGTTTGTTTTTTTCTTTTTTTTTCACCAGCTTTTTGTGTGTGTATAATTTGCATAACAATTTCACCCAAATAGGTCTCAATTATAGCACTGTTTCTGCAAGAAGACTGTGGACCTTGTCTAACATACAAAATTAAATCAAATGCATAGACATTTTTAAAAGAGTCGTCAAATGTTCCCATATATATTTACATGGGGTCTAAAATCCCAAGAGCAGTTTAAGAAGCCACACGAAAGACCAACATGAATGTTGTAAGGAGTATAAGTCAGTTTGTTGTCTGAGTCACCTGCTTTTTGTTTGTTTGCTTGCTTTTTATTTTTTGTAGAGATGAGGTCTCTCTATGTTCCCAACTGATGTCGAACTCCTGGCCTCAAGCAATCCTCTTGCTCCAGCCTCCCAAAGTGCTAGGATTACAGGTGTGAGCCACTGCTCCCAGCCTGAGCCACCTGTTAAGGGAGACCAGTGGAACTTGGAGAGTCAGGCTTCTCTGTCAATCGTGAACATGACAGTCACTTGGACATCAATAGGTCCAACCCACTAGGGATGACTATGGGGGGGTAGGCTTTTACTTTCCATAAATAAAAGAAAAATCAAGAAAATAATGCATTTACTGGTTTCCAGTTGAGCTCTCCCTCCAAAGTGGAATTGAATACCACAACAGACATTCAACCTATACAAATATGGATTGAGCATACCTACTCCAAAAATCCAAATGCTTCAAAATCTGAAAACTTTTGATTCCACAAGTGGAAAATTTCACATCTGACCTCATGTGATGGGTTGCATATATTATTAAATATGTATATAAGGTGTATATGAAACAAATGAATTTCATGTTTAGACTTATCCCCAAGATATCTCATTATGTACATGCAAATATTCCAAAATTTGAAAAAATCTGAAACACTTAGGTCCAAAGCATTTTAGATAAGGAATATTCAACTTGTACAAGCAGTATGTATGTATATATATACATATATATATATATATTTTTTTTCCTTTCTTAGACCAAAACTGGCAACTATATACACTGTTCTGTACCTTGTTTTTTTCATTTACTAAGTTTTACATCTTGGAGAGCTTTTAAAAATCAGTATATAAGGCCAGGAGCAGTGATGCAAGACTGTAATCCTAGCATTTTGGGAGGCCAGGGTGAGAGGATTGCCTGAGTCCAAGGGTTTGAGACCAGCTTGTGCAACTTGGTCAGACCTCATCTCTACAATAAATTATAAAATTAACCTGGCATGGTAGCGTGCACCTGTAATCCCAGCATTTGGGAAGCAGAAGCAAGAGGATTGCCTAAGCCCACAGGTTGGAGACCAGCCTTGGCAACTTAGCAAGACCTCATCTCTACAATAAACCAAAACTTTAGCCAGACTTGATGGCATGCACCTGTAGTTCCAGCTATTTGGAAGGCTGAGGCAGAAGAATCACCTGAGCCCAGCAGGTCGAGGCTGCAGTGGCCACGACTGTGCCACTGCACTCCAGCCTGGGTGACAGAGCAAGACTCCAATTTAAAAAAAAAAATCAGTATATACACTCAGAACATTTCTTCAACTGTTTTTACAGCTGTATAATATTTTATTGTATAGCTACATCAAAATGTATTTTGCCAGTACCCAGTTGATTAACACATAAGTTGTTCCTAATCTTCTGCCCTTACACATAATGCTACAATGAATAACCGTGACATTTTGTACTGTGCAGCTACATCTATAGGATAAATTCCCAAGAATGCCATTGTGAGTCAAGGGTAACTGAATTCATAATCTCGACAGATATTTCCAAGTTGCTCTCCATCAGAATTATACCTGCATGCATTATACAATAGCATGTATTTCCCCACAACCTCGCCAAGACAATATGCTATAAAAGCCCTGGATTTCTGCCAGATTGACAGGCGAGGATAGTAGTTTGACAATTTTATTTTGTATTACTCTTACAGTGAGTGAGGTTGAGCATGTTTTTATATGTTAAAGGGCTATTCATGTTTACTTTTTTATTAAAAAAAACAAAAAAAACTTTCAAGCTAGGCATGGTGGCTCAAACCTGTAATCCCAGCACTTTGGGAGACAGAAGCAAGAGGATTGCCTGAGCTCAGGGATTCAAGACCAGTCTGGGCAACTTGGTAAGACCTCATCTCTACAATAAATCAAAATATAAGCTGGTCATGGTAGCATGCCTGTAGTTTCAGCTACTTGGAAGGCTGAGGCAGAAGGATCACCTGAGTTCAGCAGGTCGAGGCTGCAGTGGCCATGAGCATTCCACTGTGCTCCAACCTGGGAGACAGAGTAAGACTCCAACTCAAAAAAAAAACAACTTTCAAAATCATAAAATTATGTTAACCTTGTATTTTTTCAAAATCTTTACCCATTTATCTACTGAATTTTGTGTGGTTTTATTGATTTCTAATATAATGATTTCTAGTAATATTAATACATTACAAATAGCTTCAACAAATAAAAAATTAGCCAAGTGTGGTGGTGCATACCTGTAGTTCCAGCCACTCAGGAGGCTGAAGCAGAAGGATCACCTGAACCCAGGAGGTTGAGGCTGTGGTGAATCGTGATTGTGCCACTATATTCCAGCCTGAGTGACAGAGTAAAACACTGACTCAAAAATATGTATATAATATACATCTGCATGTGTATTACACATATATTTGACATTTGTATCTTACTTTTGCCTTTTATATTTTTTATTTATAATGAATATGATTAATATTTTCCTTTAAGTTCTGCAAATTTTGAATTTTAATTAGAAAGACCCACCCAATCTAAAGTTACAAAGGAATTCACCTGTGTTTTCTTCTAGTTCTTTTGTGGGCTTTGTTTTTTTATGTTTAAATCTTTGGCCACTTGAAGTCTATATCTTGATAATCTATAGATCCAACTTTACTTCTTACATATAGTTACCCATTTGTTGCAACAACATTTGTTAAAAATCCCAACTTTTCCCATTGATCTGAGATGCCACTTTTTATGTATGCTAAATTCCTATATGTACTAGGGTTCATTTCTGGATTTTCTCTTCTGTTCTGTTGATCTATTTATGGGCCAGTACCACATTGTTGTTTTTCTGTTTGTTTGTTTGTTTTTAAGACAGAATCTTGCTCTGTCACCCAGGCTGGAGTGCATGAAGTACAGTGGTGCAATCATAGCTCATTGCAGCCTCGACTTCCTGGGCTCAAGTGATCCTCCCACCTCAAACTCCTGAGTAGCTAGTACTACAAGTGTGTACTGCCATGCCTGACTAATTTCTATTTTTTGTAGAGATGGGAGTCTCACTTTGTTGGCCAAGCTGGTCTTGAACTCCTGACCTCAAGTGATCCTCCCACCTCAACCTCCCAAAGTGCTGGGATTATAGGCATGAGCCACTGCATCCAGCTCACATTGTTGTAATTATTGAGACATTAGATATGTTTTATGTTCTGGCAAGTATTGCTGTAAGATAAACCACCCCCAAAATACAGTCACTTAAAACAATTAGTGTTATATTATATCTCGTAATCTCTATGAGTCAGGAATTTGGAAAGTCTTGGCAGGGAGGTTCTGGTTCATTTAGAACCAGTATCCAGAACTGAAACAGCATTGGAGAGGACAAGGAGGAGCTAAAGAAACTGGGGGCTGGCCAAGCATCTCTCGTTCTCCATCTAGTGTCATGGCTTCTTTCTATGATCTGTCTTCATGGACTAGTTCAAGCTCCTTCATGGGGTGGTGTCTTCAGAGACATCAGACTGTTTACACGGCAGCTCCAGGGTACAGTGCCAGCACTTCCATGAACAAAGTAGAAACTGCCTCAACTTTTCTGACCTATCCTCAAAAGACACACAGCATCACCCACTCTTCATTCTTTGGACTACAAGTGAGTTATAATCCCATCAAATTTCAAGAAGAAGAGGCAGGACCCCACCTCTCAATGGGACAAATGTCAGAGTCACATTGTAAGTACATGTGGAATGGAAGACACTGTCGTGGTCAATTTGGGAAAATACACTGTCACATTTGACTTTCTGACCTTCATCAATCTTCTATTTCAGAGTTTTCCTGGCTATTCTTACCAGAGGAAAATTATTTTAAGTACCCTTTTTAGAAATCTGATACTTGTGGTGAATTCACTGATAGTCATTTGTTAAACTTTTATCATTTTCATCAAGTACATTTGGCTCTAATTATGGATAAGTTCCCACTATCATACATGATTTGCTTCTAACAAAAAATGTTTTTTTTTAATTCAAGCAATAGGGATGAATGCTGTGTGTGTCTGGTGGGGGAGAGGGATGGTTCTCCGATAAAAAGCATGCTCTGAACTATGTGGTAATGGATTAGAGTTGGAGACATCCTTATGAACTCAGGTTTAGCTTAATATAAAAACAAATTTACATATGGAAATATTTATAGATATGTGTGTATACACAAATTAGCACACATACGAGGGGAGACCTCAAACAACCAAAATCTATTTATAAAAAATTATGTATTTATTCTTACATGTTTAAACGTCAGTCCCCTTCAAAGTACTCTTCATTTGCTGCGATACACCCATCAAGATGCTTTTTCCACTGCTCTAACCAGTTTTTGAACTTGTCAATTTTGACACCTTTTAGTGCTTCTGCCATTTTTCCCCCATCTCTTCTGCGTGATCAAAACATTTCCCTTTGAGGACTTTTTTCATCTGGGGAAACAAAAAAAGTTGCTCGGGGTGAGATTGGGTGAATAGGGAGGTAGGGCAAAGAGGTCATGCCATTTAATCAAAAACCACTGAACACTCAGGGTGATGTGGGCAGGTGTATTGTCATGGTGGAAGAACCAGTCACCTATTTGCCACAACTCAGCACGTTTCTTTCATAAATCGTGATGCAACCTTCTCAAAACTACCAGATGAAAATTCTGGATGACCATTTTATCTGGAGGAACAAATTCTGAGTGTACTTCAAGGTCCCCTCCCCTCCAAAAGATAATTCTGGGGATTTCTGGGTCCCCCCTCATGTATTTCCTTGCCCTGCCAGCTGAGAGGATCTAAAAGCAACAACATTCCAATAGCAATGAGCACACTTGGAACCCAGATTGTGGTTTCTGGTACCATCCTCAAATAAAAAAAGCCAGGGCTCCTTGGAAAGATGGCTGATTCTAAGACTGGGGCTAGAAATGTACAACAGTGAATCTGGAACACCTTGTTAGTGTCAAGAATTAAGAAAATGCTAAAGAACAAACAACAACAATAAAACCTCTACATGGGTGGAAGTATGTCAAAGGGACACAGGAGCTAAGTGAAAGAGTCCCCATGAACAAAGCTACAATAATTTTTTTTTTTTTTTTTTTAGTCAAGGTCTCACTCTCTCACCTGGGCTGGAGCACAGTGGCATGACTATGGCTCATTGAAGCCTTGGCCTCCTGGGCTCAGGTGATCCTTCCACATCAGCCTTCAGAGTAGCTGGGACTCCAGATGCACACCACCATACTTGGCTACTTTTTAAATTTTTTTTGTAGAGATGAGGTCTCACTAAGTTGCTCGGTCTGGTCTCAACCTCCTGGGCTCAAGCAATCCTCCTAACTTGGTCTCCCAAAGTGCTGGGATTACAAGTGTGAGCCACCATGCCCAACCTGAAACAATCTGAGCAAAAAAAATCAATAAAGTAGTATTGAATTATAACCCAAAGTGTGAAATAAAAATCTATGAGCCCGTAGTAATATATGATAGAATAGGTTAATAAGTGCAGAGAAGAGAAACAAATCTTCCTTTGAGAAGAATTCTAAGTAATTTATGGAGATAATTTATGGAGCCTTCAAGGAAGGAGAACACAAATCCCCACTCTTTAAGTATGAACTGTATATAGTGACTTCCAAAGAGTACAGTATCGAAAGGAAGGGGGAAAATAGTAACCTTAGAGTTGAGAAAACTGACAAATACTCGCTCAGCTAAGTGATCAAGATCAATATGAACAATTATAAATCATGTTGATACCATGTTTACTTGATATGATGTGATAAAAAGGATGTTTTACCTCAGTGGTCTCTCTCCCAAAAACCTGTAACCCCAGTCTAATCATGAGAAAAACATCAGGCAAATCCCAACAGAGGAAAACCCTACAGAATATTTAACCAGTATTCCTTAAAATTGTCAAAGTCATCAAACCAAGGAAATCCTGAGAAACTGCCACAGCTAAGAGAAGCCTAAGAGGAACATGACAACTAAGTGGCATCCATGAATAGTATCCTGAAATAGAAAAGAGATATAAGGAAAAACTGAGGAACTCTAAATAAAACTATGGACTTTGGTTACTAATATATAATATATCAGTATTGGTTCATTAATTGTGGCAAATATATTATACTAATGTAAAGCGTTAATAGTAAGGGAAACTGGGTGTGGGCTGTATGAGAACTCTCTATACTATCTTCTCAATTTTTCTGGAAGTCTAAAACTGTTCTAAAAAATAAAATATATTTAAATTCCTAAAAAGCACTGGCCCCTCCAGCTCAGGAGAATAAGATTATTGTGGCTATGAGCAGTGTCAGCCATTGCCCCTTTCTTCCATTTTTCAGTAGCCCTGGGACTGAGGAAGCCCCACCAGGCACCACCAGTGCCATTCTTGACTTCTACACAAGCATCAGAGTGAAAGGTCTGGCAGTCCTTTGATTTAAACCCGGGATGAGAAAAAGAGGTATTTCCCAAGCACCACCACTATCTAAAAAAACAAACCAAGCCAGGCACGGTGGCTCATGACTGTAATTCCAGCACTTTGGGAGGCTGAGGTGAGAGGACTGCCTGAGCCCACGGGTTCGAGATCAGTCTGGGCAACATGAAGAGCCCTCGTCTCTACAATAAATCAAAAAATTAGCTGGGCTTGGTTGTGCATGTCTGTAGTTCCAGCTACTAGGAAGGCTGAGGTGGAAGGATCACCTGAGCCCAGCAGGTCGAGGTTGCAGTGGCCATGAGCGTGCCACTGCATTCCAGCCTGGGCGACAGAGGAGACTCCAACTCAAAGGAAAAAAAACAAACTAACTGGATCTCAGTCAGTCATCCCTCATCCCTCCAGGTGCACTCCCACCCAGTCTCCTGCCCACGACTAAGCATGGTCTACTGTTCCTATTTCTATCCCTCCTTTCCCTTCTCCCTCCTCAAATCCATTCACTGAAGAAGGAGACTGGTAGAGGCCAGATGGAAACTGGGGGATGGTTCACTATGGAGAAAAACAGCCTTGGCCCCAAATAAGCAAGCATACAGTGGATCTCCCATAATCTATGGCCTTCCGAGCACCCTCAGGTCAAGTAGGACATATACTGGTAGCATCTGGCAAAGGAGGCCAGTACCTCCACCTGAATACATGCACCATCATTGTAGAGAAGGTCTGTCTCTCCCATCACACTCCCAAAAAGGCTTGAAATCACTCTGTAGGAAAGACAGAATCCATTTTGAGATAGTTTAAGGGTCTTGATGTGTTGTTACAGACACCGGGCAGATAGTACACAAGTCAGAAAGGCCTGTGTTAGAAATGCCCAGGACAGAGTCCCTTCACTGTATGCTTTCTGTGCCTGAGTCAATGTAAAAATACAATGTGTTCTGTATGGTGAAGTTGAAAAGAGCATATCCTAATAGATGACCCTCCCAAACACCTATTGGACTTCCTCATTGCCTGTGATCTTAACTTTCTTGCGACTTATTCTGCCACACCATAGACTCTGTTTAAAAACTTTCAAAACACACATTCAGACCTCAACTATGACTTCAGTCATCTATTCCTCCAACCCTCTTTGTCTGTTATCCCACGAGACTGATGGCTGCTCAAAATATGGTCCGTGGCCCAGCAGCAAAGAACTGTTATGAAAAGACAAGGACAAAAACTGAAAGCAAGCATTTAGAAATTTTTATGGCAACTTGACCTTGCCACAACATCTAAGTGCATGGTCAGCAGACTCATATAGGCCAGATGGGGTGTTCAAAAATCTACACAAGAAGTGGTATGTAGTGAGAGATGCCTATTAGAGACACACAGTAGGACCACAGCTTGGTCACTGTAATTTGAGAAGTTGCATTAGACTGCTCTTCCACCTCTCCTATGAACCTTGAAGGAGGTATTCTTGCTCCTTCTACAGCCCAGTACTGGAGAAGAAACCCTCCTCCAAGAGTAATACTTCGAAATCCAGGAGTTCACCCCTCCCTTCTGGTTTCACTTTCTTCCCAACCCAATCTGATCACGAAATAGAACCTTCATGAGCATTCACGCCATTCAGTGCACCCGCCCACATGGTCTCAACCTGGGATGAATCCACTTCTGATTCAGGCTGCCAATTGGTGCTGAGTTCCTGTGGGGAGCCCACCTCTTCCTGGGATCATAGAAACAAAATTCCCCTCAAAGAAGAGCCTGCCCATGCCTTTCCCTGTCGTAATGCAACACAACAAAACACACTGGGTTTTTGTTTGTTTGTTTGCCAAATATTTGTGAGCCAATTATTTGCAGTGACGTCGACCATTTGCAGCTGCAGTCTCTGCCCACAAAGAACTCACAGTCCCAAAGGAGACATTGCCCAGGTATTACAAGGAAGTTGAACATTACATAAAGGAGAGAATTAGGGGCCGTGAAAGAGCATAACTTCAAGGAAGATGCACACACATGGTGTAGCCAGGCAATAGCTGGACAGTGTGTGTGTGTGTGTGTGTGTGTGTGTGTGTGTGTGTGTGTGTGTGTGTGTGTGTATGTGTGTGTAGTAGGGTGACTGCTAGTGGGGAAAGGGGCAGTTTAGTTATATTTCTTCCTTCAAGATGGAAAAGGAAAAAACAATTTCTGTTATTTTAACATTTTTCTTAGACTGGGTAACTATTAGCAGATGCAGAAAAGAAAATAGCACAATCAGGGTTATGCCTCTTTCTGGCCAAATCAGATCCTCCTTTCGCTTTCCTATGTCTCTGCAGCTATTATTCTGGAACCTAGACCCCCAAAGAAACACCACTCCCAAGGAATCTCAATATGAGTCAGATGTCACCAGATATGTTGCTAAATCATGCACTCAGGGTCAAGCGCAGTGGCTCATGCCTGTAATCCCAGCACTTTGGAGGCTGAGGCAAGAGGACTGCCTGAGCCCAAAAGTTCGAGACCAGCCTGGGCAACATGGCGAGACCTTGTCTCTACAATAAATAAAAAAATTAGCCAGGTATGGTGGCATGTGCCTGTAGTTCCAGCTCCTTGGAAGGCTGAGGTGGAAGGATTACCTGAGCCCAGCAAGTTGAGGCTACAGTGGCTGTGAGCATGCCACTGCACTCCTGCCTGGGCAACAGAGTGAGACTCCAACTCAAAAAGAAAAAGAAAAATAGATTAAAAAAATCATGCACTCAGTCATTAAGAGCAGCAGTCCCCAACCTTTTTGTCATCAGGAACTGGTTTTGTGGAAGACAGTGTTTCCACGGATGGGGGCAGGAGGGTATAATCAGGCATTAGATTCTCATAAAGAGCACACAACCTAGATCCCACACAAGAGCAGTTTATAATAGGGTTCACACTCCTATGAAAATTCAATGCCGCAGCTGATCTGACAGAAGGCAGAGCTCCACTTCCCTGCTGCTCACCTCCTATTGTACGTCCCAGTTCTTAACAGTCCACAGACAGGTACCTGGGGGTTGGGGACCCCTGCTTAAGAGGAACCCCAGCAAAACACTGACCTTGCCCCCAAAAAGTAGGTTGGTCCCCTCTCTTTGGACAAATGCCTCCGAGTTTCAAGCCTTCAAGTTACTTCCATGAAACAATCTCTCCTTCTTTTAGGCTATATATTCCAGGGCATGATGTCTGTCCTTGTGATTGTATCCTCAGCATGTGTCACAGGGTCTAACACATGGGAGAGATACAATAAAGACATGCATGCATGGGTGGATTCTTGTGAAGCTATAGGCCTATCTCCACCTTGGTTTCACTCTACAGGTTGGCCATGAAGTGCACAAAAACTTTCAGTATCACTCAAAACAGATGACACCATCAAGCAAACACAGACCCATTTAGCTCCACAGCCCATGGCAGAGCATGAGGATGCCTGTATGGGTCTTGGACAGTGCCAAAAACACAAATCCTTTTTTCAGTTGTTATGAGCAAACAATAACTAATTTCATGAACTTTCTTTTTTAGCTCCAACTTACAGTAACCTTCTAAATGAAGGACACGGAAATGTAGCATTTGGAAACTAAAATTGGCACTAGGCTTCCCTGAAACGCCTGGCAACCCCGCAAACCTTCTGCATGTGCCCATGTGTCGAGAGCCGGAATTCCCACTATTTGCAGGAAGACAGCTTTGTTAGTGGTGAGCTATCAGTCTTATGTGGAATTGGTCATACTGCTGTGTGTGTGGTTTGTTTGTTTTTTCAGAACAACAAATTAGCTTTAGTTTAGCTCTATCATCATCAATTTAGTTTGTTTTGGGTTTGGAGTTAGCCTTACAATGTGTAGAACTATTTGCATCAACATTTTTTTTGGCCTATAATTTTCCAGTGACTGAGCCTTCAAGATGTGCATTATGGTTTAAGAATTCCTATACATCTGCAACAGCAGATGTACACACAACCCACTCAAAATTTGTGCAGTAATATTTTATTCGGGAAATGCTGTTTGTAAACTGGTGGTATTTAAATTACTTGCAACATAATCTCATCACATGTAAAAAATACTTTTGCACTTAGAGGATATTGTTTTATAACACAAATTCTTATGTGCAAACCATAACATTTGCAGTTTATTTTATTTTATTGTTTTATTTTTTATTTTTTTGAGTTGGAGTCTCACTCTGTCGCCCAGACTGGGGTGCAGTGGCCGCTCCCAGTCACCGCAGCCTCGACCTGCTGGGCTCCAGTAATCCTTCCGCCTCAGCCTTCCAAGTAGCCGGAATTACAGGCATGCGCTACCACGCCCGGCTGATTTTTTGATTTATTGTAGAGATGAGGTCTCGCTGCCCAGGCAGGTCTCGAACCCGCAGGCTCAGGCAATCCACTCACCTCAGCCTCCCAAAGGCGCGGGATTACAGGCTGAGCCACCGAGCCTGGCTGCGTTTTATTTATCTACAGATCATTATTACTAGGTTTTGTTTCCCAGTTGAGAGGGAGGACAGATGGCCCCAGAGCCTTTGCATGTGCTGGTGTCCTGGAGTCTCAAACTTTTTCATTCAGAGCAAACTCCTGTGCCGATATCTGTGTCATTTTCAAGAAGAACAATTGCTACCTAAGTGTTCTCCGTACATTTGCAAAATGACATCAGGCCCACCAGGTCTTCCCAGAACCAAGGTTAAAGTTCCACAAGAGTGTGCTCTGCCTACAATCCCGTCACATAAATGGCCCCAGCATTTTCCAGCTCCATTTTCCTCCCAGGTTTAAAGATCTTGACACCAAGAAGAGCTGAAGTCTAAGGCATCAACCATTCCCCGTGTCCCTACTCCCACCCAGAGCCTGTCCAGATAAAGCTCCTCACAGCATCAGACCCTGGAATGGGAGTCTCTGTGGGCCACACACGGTGGGAAGTTTCTTCCTGATCCTCTTTCATGCTACTCCCTGAGACTTTTCAGGGACCTTCACAAGAGCCCCCAAGCCTAAACCAGCTGACCCAAGTTCCAGGAGCTCGACTTTTCCAGGAAAGTGACTGAGCCTGGTGGATCCCAAAAAGAATGAAGCCTTCACTCAGGGGACTCTCATCCTATCCCAACAATTCCATTCCAGGTAGAGGGGTCACAGATCAACAAGCAAGGCTGGCCATCTAATGACTCCTCCCTCTGTTCCTTGGAAGGAGCTCCCTGCAGGCCTTCTGCACCTACAGGTCATGTTCTCTTTCCAGAACTGCCAGTGGTGGTGAAAGATGGGGCAGTGGGTGCAGGGCAGTGAGAGATGAGTGTGCGAGGGGGAGTGGAGGCAAGATCCATTGAGCTTTGGAGGTTTTGCCAAGGGGCTATCACTACTCCCAGGGTGTCGTCAGTCGTCAAGAGTGAGTGCACCTCCCTGGGTAGATTTCTGCTGCCCCAGTGCCCAGGGATAGACATGGATCTGCTGCAAAGTGAAAATATCTGGCACACAATAAGCTGATACCTCAGCAGCTTAAACTGAGGGTGATCTATGCAGCAGACTCATTCCTTGTGTGTTCCTGGATCTGTTTAATGTGTGCACTTGTGGAGACACCAGCATGGAGAAAGCAAGGACTAAGTCAGAAGTTCAAGGCCCAGTCTTGGCATGATCTCAGGGTGCCCTCAAGCTCTTCAAGCCTCAGTTTTCCCATCTGTAAGATGAGAGAGGCACACAAGATAGACTCGAAGGCTCCCTGTTGCCCTAAGTTCTATGTTCCCGGGCCCACAAACATCCTTGTATTTGATATGTGAGCTGCTCTCTAGGAACCCCATGCAACTGTCTGTGTCCTGGGGCACATATGTGAGGAGTCATGTGGGCCATATTGTGTGTATGTGCTAGGGGGAGGGGAAACCCCAGCGCAATGTCCTCCCCCCTTCCCTCCTCAATAGGCGGAAGCCACTGACTTCCTCCCTTTCCTGCCTCCTGCCTCCTGTGCGACAGCAAGACTGAGGATTGAAGGGGGACAGGGAAGTGAAAAATCAGTCCACAGTCCCCATTGTCCTTACCATAACCCTCCCCCCTCTAGTGGCCTTCCACACCCATCCCTAGCCTTAGGGGGGCCAAACTGGGGGCCTAGTGGCTCAGAGGCAGGATGAGTCCTCCCAGCTCTCTCCTGCCAACCCTCCCACCCAAGCCACCTCATTTCCTCTTCCTCCCCAGCCCTGATACACACCAACCAGCACAGGCTGAGCAGCCAGACCCATAGCAACTGACCCCAGATCCAGCTCGTCCTGGCTGGCCTGGGTCAGCCTCCAGAGTATGGTCTGGCAGGGGCTCCCTTTCCTGCTTCCCATCCTCTTCCTGGCTTCTCATGTTGGTAAGTCTTCCCCAGGCCCCCCACCCCACTTCCAGGCCCCAGGGCCCCGATTCCCCCCCCACCCAAGAAGCCCTATCATATTAAAGAGACAGAAAGTAGAATGATTGTTGCCATAGGTTGGCGGGGGAAGGAAAAATGGAAAGTTTTTGCTCAATGGGTACAGACAAGGTTAGAGGAGTTATGGAAATGGGTGATGGTGATGGTTATGTTATATGTATTTTACCACAGTGAAAAAAATGTGATCACTGCCATCACTTTGACCACTAGAAGGTGAGATCAGGGCCAGGAAAACCCAGGCAGGTCCTAGCAATCATTGCAGCCTGCGACCAGGGGAGGGGAGCAGAGCAAGTGCCGACTGTGTTGGGTCTGAGGATGGGTGGGGAGTGGAGGAGTCTGTGGGCCCCGTGAAGTGGGTACTCATAGGATCAGCGTGTCAGATTCACTCAATTATTCATTGCACAAACATTTATTGAGCACTAACAATTTCCCAAATGTTGTGCTAAGTGCTGGGTGTTTGGGGAAAGACTGGCAACCTCCAGATCTAGTACAGAGAGGTTAAGTGATCTGATCTCCTAGGGTTGTTTTGAGGTTTAAATGAAAAAATATGCAGAGCACTTGGCACAGTGCCTGGCACTTTGTACGTGTCTCTGAATAAGTGGCAGCTGATTCCTTCAGTTTATTGGTCAGAGGATTAGAATACAGAGATTGCCTTTGAGTGATTCATGGAGAAGAACTGGACAGGGATAGACACAAGGCGTTCTAGGGGAATATGGAGGAGAAGTCAGCTTACTCTGTCTCAGGTAGTAGACAAAAGGGAGTAAGGAAAGAGTTCACTAAGAAGTGGTGGTCTTCACCCTGGACACCCAGAACAATCAATGCAGTCCCGGAAGCATGGAGGTCCATGGGAGAGGGGGTACCCATGGGGAATGCAGCAGAAAGGGCAGTGTGGGAGCAGCAAGGGACTCAGGAGCATGCACATTATCCTGAGGGTAATGGGGAGCCATGGGAGGTTGTAGGCAAGAGAGTCACAAGGTCAGATTGGAATCTTAGACAGATCACTTTGAAGGATGAGTTGCAGAAGGAAGGGGAGTGGCTGTTAGCATGGTCCAGGTGAGCAGCGTCATGAAGGCTGAGCAAAGGCAGGCTTGGGAGGTGGGAATGAAGTCAAGAATCTTCTGTGAAACGACCTGCAAAATGTTCTGACTGATTAGGGAGCCAGCATGGTGCTCAGAGGTATGGGCTTTGGAATCAGACAACCTGGCTCTGCCAGTTACTAATTGTATGGCCTTGGGCAAGTTACTTAACCTCCCTGAGTTTGGTTTCCCGGCTGTAAAATAGGGATAATAATACCTACCTCCCAGGATAGTCGGGATAGTAAAATGAGAAAACACCAGCAAAGCATCGGATGCGTAATTGGCATCCAATAAACACTAAGTATTATGACAGTAGAAGTAGAGACGACTCCACTAGTCTGTGTCCCGGGCAGCAGGTGCCATCCGCTGAGTCAGGGAGCACCTGAGAAGAACAGGTTTGGAGAATGCTAATGGAAACGTGAGTTGGAGTGGAAAGGTTATTGACTCAGAGGTCACAGTTAAAGGCAAGGGAGTGAACGACCTTGCACGTGGAAGCCTGTGGAATAATCATCATGACCCTCCTCTTCATGGGAGGTTGTGAGGATGCATGTAAAGTGGGTGCTTGGCACGTGGGAGGTGGTCAGCAAATGCTAGCTTAAAGAATATGAACCGATATGCTTGGTGGCATTTAAATTAATTAATTATTTGGCAGTCAATGGCAGGGACAGAGAAGGAGAGTTGGGGAGGCACCAGGTCCTGGAGCTGAGCTAGTCTCTCTCTGGTCTGGCCTGGACTCTGGCTCTACCCGGTCTCCCTGCTCTCTCTTTGTGTTCCAGCCACACCAAACGTGGGTAACCCCTCTCCATACCATAATATTTTTACTCCAGGCCTTTACACAAGCTATTCCCTCTGTCTAGACCCCACCCTGCTCCCTCCCCTGACTGGTCTCCCTCCCCATTGTCTTCACCCCAACCGTGTCCTGCCCCAGCTAAGTCTCCCAGGAAGCATCTCTCCCTTCCCTTCTCTGTGCTCCAATGCGCAGCGCCCTGTACCTGGCAGCTGTATCCATGTCTGTCCCCCAGCTAGGCAGCAAGCTCTCTGGAAGGCAAAGACCAAGACCCACCTCGTTTCTGGGTCATCTGGGCCCCTGAGCTGGCTCCATTGCTGCTCCACCACCTCCTGGCTGCAGAAGCCAGCCTCTTCCACCTCAAATCCCAGCCCACCAGCCATTTGTGGTGATGAGGAGGGGGACCTAGGAGACATTTCTGTTCTGTTCTTGTCACTCTCCTAGCCTGGTAGGGGCAGGAAGACATGGCTCATGAAGACATTTGCTGGCCAGTTTTAGGGAAGAAAGTGAGGAAACGGAGACAGGGAGCATAGATCATTCTTTCCGAAAGCAGTGCTGAAAGGGAAGCCATCTGGCAGGAGAAGTAGGAGACGCGCAGTCAGAGGATTTGGGCTTTGTTTTTGTTCTTTTAGGGTGAAGACACTTGAGAGACAGGGGCCATTGCACAGGAGAGGGGAAAGAGGGGATGGGGCCGCCCAATAATGCGAAGTTCCTGTGGGGTCTGAGGGACGGGCTAGGAAGAGGGGCGAAGACTGGGATCCTCTTCAGAGGGAGTGGTGGACCAGTAAGAGCGGCGGGCTGGGGGACCGGGCTGCTGGCTGGGACTACGATGGAGTCACCGGTATCCCGGCCCCAGGCGCGGCGGTGGACTTGACGCTGCTGGCCAACCTGCGCCTCACGGACCCCCAGCGCTTCTTCCTGACCTGCGTGTCCGGGGAGGCTGGGGCGGGGAGGGGCTCGGACGCCTGGGGCCCGCCCCTGCTGCTGGAGAAGGACGACCGCATTGTGCGCACCCTGCCTCCCGGGCAGCCCCTGCACCTGGCGCGCAACGGCTCGCACCAGGTCACGCTGCGCGGTTTCTCCAGGCCCTCGGACCTCGTGGGCGTCTTCTCCTGCGCGGGCGGAGCGGGGCCGCGGCGCACGCGGGTCATCTATGTGCACAACAGCCCCGGAGGTGAGCCTGGCGGGGGGAGAGGGGCGGGGGAAGGGCGCAGCCCAAGCCGCTGACCCCACCCTCCGCCCACCCCGCAGCCCACCTGCTCCCAGATAAGGTCACGCACACCGTGAACAAAGACGACACAGCGGTGCTTTCGGCTCATGTACACAAGGAGAAGCAAACAGATGTGATCTGGAAAAGCAACGGTGAGAGGGTATTTGAACAGGTCGTGCGGGTAGACCCATAGTTCTGACGCCCCAACACCTTCGTGCCCTGAGAGCCTCAACTGTGGCCCCTGACACATCCCTTGCCCCAGTACATGTTACCTTCCTGGCCGACCTCCAGGGCCTCTCCTCTGTCCTGGACCAAGCCCCATGGGATGTACCTGAGTCCATCTCATCTCTAGCTCTGAGCTGGCCTGCTGCTGCGCTCAGAGGGCCGGGAGCCTGTGCTCAGCTACCCCCTTCTCTCTCCTACCCCCTCAAAAAGCAGTGTGTTAAGCCCTTATCTTTGACTCTCTCCTAGTAGTTAGCAAGTGCTCTCATGTAGCCCACCTGGCGGAGAGCAACAGTCCCCTGAAGAAGAAGAGAACCGGTAACACTGTGCCCAGCACAGACAGGGGGAAAACATAACCTCTCCCAAAGATCTGTCCACCCCAGAGCCTTGATGCCCAAGACAGATCTCAGCCCAGGCCTGCCTTCCATTCTGACCCTACCAGACCTTTTGGTTACCCCACAGGAGGAAGCCATTTTCCTGTGTGGCCCCAGATATGCCTTCCCCAGTCCTGAGACCTACAACCCCTTGGCTGGCTTTTGCATCCCTGGGCTCTGGAGGCAGAAGTACTCTTGGGCCTAGGGCTTTGCTTCCTGAGCTCCAGCCCCCCACCCCCACCCCACCCCCACCTCCACCCTTCTGAGTTGACAGAAGATGTGGAATGTGGAGAGAGGCAGAACTAGATCTCTAGAGTCTCTGTTCAGAACTGAACACAGAGACAAAAAGGGGGTGGGGCAGGAACTGGGATCCTCTTCTAGAATGCTATCTGCAGGTCCTGGAGGGAGAGGTTTGTGGGAGAGAACCCAAGGTAGAGGGAAACCTGAACTATACCCAAAACAGGAAGTGGAAAGACAAGCCAGACAAAGAAGGAAGGAAGGGCATTCCAGGAGAAGGGACTGATAAGAGCAAAGTCAGGAGGGTCTCAAATAGCAGGGTGTTTCTAGAAGATAAACAAACAATTAGGAAATTCAGATATGTTAGGAGTCAGGCAGGATGTGGAAAGGTATGGGACTAGAGGCTCAGCAGTGGTCACATTGGTGAAAATGATGTGCAAAGGGGTTGAATCTTGTCCTGAGGGCATTGGAGAACCGGTAGAGTTCCTGAGGGCAAGTTACAGGGCAATCTGTTGTAGGAAAATCTCCTTGGCTGCTGAGTGGAGGACAGACGGGAAGGGCAAAACTGGAGGCAGAGAGCCCACTTACAATGCTGTGGAGGCCAGGACGAGATTGGTGGCAGTGGCATGGGAAGAGGTGGTCTGATTTAGCCGAGGAGGAGGGAGACTGAACAGGACTTAGTGATTTACTGAATGGGCGGTGGAGCATGAAGAAGAGGGTGATACGCTCTTGTGCTGCTGTCCCCCAGGTCTGATCCCTGTGCATGGGGACCATTGATGTGACCTGGGCAGAGGTGGTCAAAGGAAATTGACACCAGTCCTCACATGGTGCTGAAGCCCCTGACTCATTTGTGCCCTCTAGGATCCTACTTCCACACCATGCCCCGGCATGAGGTCCAGGACAGGCGGATCCTGCTGAAGCTCCCAAATGTGCAGCCACCATCAAGTGGCATCTACAGCGCTACCTACTTGGAAGCTAGTCCCCTGGGCAGCGCCTTCTTTCGGCTCATTGTGCGGGGTCAGAGGCAGAGGGCAGGGTTTGTGGGTGGTGTGGGAGGCCAGGAGAACT
The DNA here is from genome assembly GCF_000164805.1 of Carlito syrichta. Classification (NCBI taxonomy): domain Eukaryota; kingdom Metazoa; phylum Chordata; class Mammalia; order Primates; family Tarsiidae; genus Carlito; species Carlito syrichta. The sequence continues at coordinate 116,568 of NW_007247306.1, read as the reverse complement.
ACGGGTATTTCCTATGGGTCTCTTGGGTCCCCTAGATCCCCAAAGCTACCCCAGTCCTCAGCAGCAGTCAGGTGGGTGAGGGTCAGCTGCTGAAGACACTTTCCTCCAGGTTGTGGGGCTGGGCGCTGGGGGCCAGGCTGTACCAAGGAGTGCCCAGGCTGCCTGCATGGAGGTGTCTGCCATGACCATGACGGCGAGTGTGTGTGTCCCCCAGGGTTCACTGGCACCCGCTGTGAGCAGGGTAAGGAGAAGGGGACCCAGGCAGGAGAGAATGCTGGACTGGGGGAAGTCCCTAGAACCGTGGGGATCGGGCTTGGAGGGTGAGGGTACTGGGTAAGTCTTGGACCCTGGCACCCCACCGAGGCCCGCACACCCACATGTCCTCTTTCCAGCCTGCAGAGAAGGTCGTTTTGGACAGAGCTGCCAGGAGCAGTGTTCAGGCACATCAGGCTGCCGGGGCCTCACCTTCTGCCTCCCGGACCCCTATGGCTGCTCTTGTGGGTCTGGCTGGAGGGGAAGCCAGTGCCAGGAAGGTATGAACTAGCCCATCCTCGTAGTCCCTGACCAAAACAGCCAGCCACAGTTTTGACCTGGACCCTTTACTCTGACCCTGACCTACACACCAAGCCCCCTGCACACCTGACTGGTGCCCCTCTACACTCAGCCTATTGCACAACCCATGCCCCATCTATGGGTGGTGTGGAAGGCTGGGAGACCTGTGGGTATTTCCTATGGGTTCCCTAAGTCCCCTAGGTCCCCAAAGCTACCCTAGTCCTCAGCAGCAGTGGTCAGGTGGGTGAAGGTCAGCTGCTGAGGACACTTTCCTCCAGGTTGTTGGGCTGGGTGATGGGGCTTCGTGCCTCCTAGGCTGTGCCCCTCTAACCACAACTCTGCTGTTCCCAGCCTGTACCCCTGGTCATTTTGGGGCTGATTGCCGCCTCCAGTGCCAATGTCAGAATGGTGGCACCTGTGACCGATTCAGTGGCTGTGTCTGCCCCTCCGGATGGCATGGAGTGCACTGTGAGAAGTCAGGTATGAGCACCAGGACCTCTGAAACCCCTCACGATAAGTTAGCCTGCACCAAGCACATCTCCCAGGCTTGGAAGAGACAGGCCCTCCTTCCCTGCAATGGTCCAAGGCCTGCCCTCAGGGAGCTCATAGTCCAGCTGATATCCTCCCCATACTGGGAAGGGCAGTAGCCCAGAACCTGCTGGAGCCCAGAGGACACACCCCTGAGCAGTCTGAGAGAGTAAGGGAAGGTTCTGAGAGGATGTGAAAGCAAAAATTGAATATGAAGGACAGGAGAGAGATGGCTGGGGAAAGAACTTGAACAAAGGCCCAGGGGCTGGGAACTCAGGTTTGGATGCCAGGACAGTGGAGTAGGGTGTAGGGGAGTGGTCCAAAGAAGTCAAATCATAAAGCCTTTGGATGAAGGCCAGAGGGTTTGCACTTCATATGGTAGGGGTAAGAGGGAATTGTTGAAGAGGCATAAGGAAGTCCAATATGTGTTTGAGGAAGACCCCCAGCTGCTGGCTGGAGAGCTAAAAGCAGGAGGCCCCAAAGGTGTCTATAGCTGTGGACCAGAAACAATGAGGCCTGGGCTGGCATGTTGGCTGTGAGGATGGCCAAGGGCCTTCTGGTGGAGGTGGGTGAGGAGATGGACTCTGTGGCTGGTATGGCTCTGAGATGCTGGAGGAGTCACTCAGGACTTTCCTGGCTCTCAAGCTTGAGGGACTGGGTAGAGGGTGGTACCTCCACTGAGAAGCAGAACACAGGACGAGGGGTGCTTTGATGGTCATGTGTCAGCCCTGTGGGAGCTCCAGGATGAGTGTCCTCTCTCTCCCCAGACCGGATCCCCCAGATCATCAACGTGGCCTCAGAGCTGGAGTTCAACTTAGAGACAATGCCCCGGATCAACTGTGCCGCCGCAGGGAACCCCTTCCCAGTGCGAGGCAGCTTGGAGCTACGCAAGCCAGATGGCACCGTGCTCCTGGTCAGCCCCGATCTCTCCTAACCCACTGGCTCTCCATCCTGCCAACTTCATAGTTGATCCCCAAAATCCCTAGTCCTTCAGACTTTTCTACAGGCTCTACCCATCGGCCTGGCCATGGCCCAAATGAGGTCAGGCTGATTGGTGAGGGGCTGCCTGTAGGCCTCTGACCCGCCATCAGTCCAGACAGACGTGTGCCTGCCACCAGGGTCCTCATTCCCTGCAGTCTGTCCCTTTCTTTCATCTCTCTTAGTCCACCAAGGCCATCGTGGAGCCAGATAGGACCACAGCTGAGTTCGAGGTGCCCCGCTTGACTCTCGGGGACAGTGGGTTCTGGGAGTGCCGTGTGTCCACATCTGGTGGCCAAGACAGTCGGCGTTTCAAGGTCAATGTCAAAGGTCAGTGATGTCCTAGGTTCATGGAGGATGGGCAGTGACCAGAGTTGACACTATCTGGTGCTACTCAGGCTGGGATCCTAGCAGGGAGGGCAAGGGCATCTAAGGTCACAGTCTAATACTAACAAAGGAGGCCTATGGTCTACCAGAGGTCTAGACTGTGCAGTGTCAAAGCAGGAGCACAGTTTAGTCCCATCTGGAAAGTTCATCGCATGCCCTAAGACTGGGGACACCCTCCAACCTTGCCCTAGTCATGCTGCTACCCCCTCAACCACCACACACACACAAGTATCCCTTGAATTCTGCTCTGGGCTGTTGCTTTCCCATCTTTCCAAGTCACCCCACGTGGGCACTCAGTGCGAGGAGGCTGCAGAGCTCAGAGGGTGACTGGCTTGGCTTCCCAGAGATGGTGCATGTCTAGGAGTCTGCCAAGTAGTAAAGGAGAGAATGTCTAGTTACAGGATTGCTCAGAGCAGAGTGCCCACACCTCGGTCTAGGTACCCCTTCATCTTCTCCACACCGTGTGGCCATTCACGTTCCTGCCACCCCTTGGCCCCACTGCCCCGCTGCTCCTGCCTCCCTGCTCCCCCATAAAGCCTTCTCTCTTACCTTCCTCTTTCTCGCGGACACACTCTGCTTCCCAGTGCCTCACCATCCCCCCTTCCCACTACTGTACATATCCTGCTCCACCACCAGGCTCCACCTTCTGCCTTCTTCTCACTCTCCCCAGATTTTGGACCCAGAAAACCTGGGTTCAAATCCTCTCTCCACAAGTTCCTTGCTCCATCGCCTTAAGCAAGATCTCTTAGTTTGTGTGTGTCTCTCTCTCTGAAAAATGGGGATATTAGTGCTTACTTGATAGGGATGCTCTGGAGATGAAATCAGATGATGCATTTTAGCATGTAGTCAGTGCCTGACACAGAATATGTTCTCAGTATAGGTCGACAATTATTGTTATCATTATTTAAAATGCCATCTAGTCTCAAGATGTTCTCTGGCAATTCCCACATATGTTCTGCAGCCAGGACCCCTCTCCTGACTCCAAACCATTATTGGAACCCCCATGAAATGGGGCATATTCTGTGGAAATCTGGGTCTGAAGTCAGTATGGAAGTTAACTGCTGTATGGCCTGGCAAGGTAGCTCATGCTTGTAATCCCAGCACTTTTGGAGGTCAAGGCAGGAGGATCACTTGAGGCCAGGAGTTTGAGACTAGCCTGGGCAACATAGCAAAACCTGTCTCTACAAAAAGAATTTAAAAAATAGTTGGGTGTGGTGGCATGCACTTGTAGTCATAGCTACTCAGGAGGCTGAGGCGGGAGAGTTGCTTGAGCCCAAGAATTCGGGGCTGCAGTAAGCTATGATGCCACTGCACTGCAGCCTGGGTGAGAGTGGGGAAAAAAAAAAAAAGCTAACTGTTGTATGATTCAGGGGCCTGTTTTCTATCCAGCCACCTCCTGGACATTTACTCCCCTACATGAGTAACAGAAGCTCCTCAAGACCCAAACTGGACCTTCACCTCTCCCAAATCAGCACCTCTTCATGACATGCTCATTGCTGCCTGAAGCCTGTTCAGCTTATAACTGCATCCTCCTTGTCCTACCTTCCTCCATCCCTTCCTGTCTCCCTACCTTCTTCCTTCCATTCTTCCTGGAAAGTCAATCTGGTAGATGTTTGAAAGAGGCAAGAGAACCCGCTGAGGCATTCATACAATAATCTGGAGAGAAATGCTAAGGCCCATGTAGGAGCAGTGACTGTGGGGTGAGGAAGCCAGGCAGGAACACAGAAGCTGTTTTGGATTCGAATCAATGGATTTGAAGTGTCCTGCTCAGTCACACTTAATTCAAACTCGGGCTGTATCTCCTCCTAGCTCTGTGTCTTTTGGCACATTAGCCAATGGCTCTGAGCCTCAGTGTTTTCATAATACGGGGTGATGGCCCTGTCTGGAAGGCATGAGAAGTAGAGGCCATTCATGTGAAGCATCAAGTAGAGCAGGTGCTTTATCACTGGAGTCTTTTTGGTTTTAATGAAGAGAGTGGTGAATGACGAGGGGAGGGGCAGAGCAGGTTGTCTCCCTGCCCCTTCTGTCTATCCCTACACTGCATGGGCAGAGTGCTCACCCCCAAACCCTGCCTGGCCATGTCACTCCCTCGCCTACCATCTTTTGGGACACCCTCATGTCTTTTTTTTTTTCGAGTTGGAGTCTTACTCCGTCACCCAGGCTGGAGTGCAGTGGCATGCTCACGGCCACCCTAGCTCAACCTGTTGGGCTCTGGCAATCCTTCTGCCTCAGCCTTCCAAATAGCCAGAAATACAGGTGCACACTACCATGCCTGGCCAAATTTTGAATTTTTGTAGAGATGAGGTCTCACCAAGTTCCCCGGGCTGGTCTCAAACCTGCAGGCTCGGGCAATTCACTCACCTCGGTCTCCCAAAGTGCTGGAATTACAGGCTGGGCCACCAAACCCACCCACCCTTATGTCCTTATTGCCAAATTCCTGTGCCTCAAGCTACTCAGGGGCCACAATTCCATCCTCCCTGGGCCCCAGCCACTCTGGTCATCTGTTGAACATGATTTCCCCTTGGCCCAGAGTGCTCCCAGCTCTAAACAAAGACTCAAAGATGTCTTTGATGCCAAAGCAAGTCTGTTCCTTTTCTTGGGGACTGAATAGTCTGTAATGGCCATGTCTCACCCCGAGTGTCCTGGCAGTGCCCCCAGTGCCTCTGACTGCACCTCAGCTCCTGGCCAAGCAGAGCCGCCAGCTTGTGGTCTCCCCGCTGGTCTCGTTCTCTGGGGATGGACCCATCTCTTCTGTCCGCCTGCACTACCGGCCCCAGGACAGCACCATGGCCTGGTCGGCCATTGTGGGTGAGTGTGGAGAGAGCTGGGGAAGGAGGGAGCTGGGGCAGGACAGGGGTGTTGGGTAATAGTGAGGGGAGAAGGAAAGGGAGGGTGGGTTGTGGGAGAAGAGAAGGGGCTGAGAGATGTGTGCTGCACACCCCACCTCCAGTGGACCCCAATGAGAATGTGACGTTAATGAACCTGAGGCCGAAGACAGGATACAGTGTCCGTGTGCAGCTGAGCCGACCAGGGGAAGGGGGAGAGGGGACCTGGGGGCCTCCCACCCTCATGACCACAGACTGTCCTGGTGAGAGACCAAGAGTCATCCCTTCCTATCCTCCCTGGGGATACTGTCTTGTCTATCCCAGGGGCCCCTGTCTTTCCCAGTGAAGGTTGTCCCACCCTGTCCACTGGAGATCACTGTCTCATCCAGCCTCAAGAACCCATTGGACAGTTCTGACTCCTGACCTCTGGCCCCAGAGCCTGTGTTGCAGCCGCGGCTGGAGGGCTGGCACGTGGAGGGCCCTGATCGGCTGCGAGTGAGCTGGTCCTTGCCCTCGATGCCTGGGCCGCTGGTGGGCGACGGTTTCCTACTGCGCTTGGGGGATGGGGTACGGGGGCAGGAGCAGCGGGAGAACGTCTCATCCCCCCAGGCCCGCACCGCCCTCCTGACTGGACTCACACCTGGCACCCTCTACCAGCTGGATGTGCGGCTCTACCACTGCACCCTCCTGGGCCCTGCCTCTCCCCCTGCACGTGTGCTTCTCCCTCCCAGCGGTAAGCCCAGGGTTGGTGGAAGGGCTGGGTGTGAGGGCAGGCCATGGGACACAGGACCTTGAGACCCAGGAAATGTGGGAGGTTATAGGATACTAGAGAGGACACAGGACACCCTCAGGGCATCAGGCAGACATGAACCCAGACAGGACGTGGGAAGGTATAGGATACCAGGAGCATGTAGGTTACCGGGAGCATGTGGGATGGGGGAGAGTATGGGGGGGTCACGGTTCATGGGAAGAACGGGAGTCATGTGGGGGGCTACGGCATGGACATTGGGGAGCACAGAGCATGGGGGAATGCAGGGAGGACTTAGGATACCAGGGAAACAAGAGGAAGCAAATCTTGGGGGTGAAGGTATCCTGGGGATAGACAGAAGTTCAGCCTGGGAGGGGAAGGAAGATGTTGGCAGGGTGGCTCCCATTCTCAAGTCCACAGAGCAGGGGACACAGCAAGAGTGGAGGTACCTGACCCCACAGCCACATAGCCTGGCTCTGTCTGAGTCCTACCCTCCTGCCCCCATCCCCTCAGGGCCCCCAGCCCCTCAACACCTCCATGCCCGGGCCCTCTCTGACTCCAAGATCCAGTTGACATGGCAGCGCCCAGAGGCTCCAGCTGGGCCTATATCCAAGTACATTGTGGAGGTGCAGGTGGCTGGGGGCACAGGAGACCCACTATGGATGGATGTGGACAGGCCAGAGGAGACAAGCACCATCGTCCATGGCCTTAATGCTAGCACACGCTATCTCTTCCGCGTGCGGGCCAGCGTTCAGGGTCTTGGTGACTGGAGCAACATGGTGGAAGAGTCCACCCTGGGCAACGGTGAGAGGGCAAGGCCCCCGGGACTCCTGGGCACCGAAGTGGGCCTCAGCATGCTCTCTTTCCATATCGTGGAGCTAGGGCATCCCAGGCCCCTCTCAACAAGTGGCATAGCCCTGGTCCTGGGGACGCTGAACCTTCCCTTCCCGTGGTCTGCTGTCCCAGGACTGGAAAAATCATGTTGCTCTTAGGACAACCCCTAGCCCTCCTTCCTGTGACCCATGCAACCTTCCTCTGTGTGACCCCATGGTGGCCTCTGGGTTCCCTGACCCAGGCGTTCCCCCAATCTGCCCCTTCCTCTGTCCAGGGCTGCAGGGTGAGGGCCCAGTCCAAGAGAGCCGGGCAGCTGAAGAGGGCCTGGATCAGCAGCTCATTCTGGCAGTGGTGGGCTCAGTGTCTGCCACCTGCCTCACCATCCTGGCCGCCCTCCTCACCCTGGTGTGCATCCGCAGAAGCTGCCTACATCGGAGACGTACTTTCACCTACCAGTCAGGATCGGTCAGTGACCCATACCCGCTCCCAGGTGTATGCACACAGCCCCTTGTACATATATGTTTCTACCTACACACAAATGCTTGTACATCATGTGTATGTGCATGTGCACGTGTGTGTATGCTCATGTGTTTCTGTCACAGGCATAAGGCTACACACTCAACAATGTTTAAAACTGTAAAAAATAATTTTCTTTATTTCTCTAGAACTGAACTCAGCTCATGAGACCATTTAGATTAGTGGTGAAATACTTAATATTCCCAGTTCAAAATAACTCAATTCAAAATAACTCAATTATGTCCATATTTCACCAGGGCCAGTGCCAGGTTTGCATTCGGTCAGTTTGGGGCTTTCATCCCCCTCCTCTCCACTCCCTAGGGGTAATCTAAGCCTAGGTGGCATGGCGATACCACAGAGGGGCAGCTGGTATTCATGAGGCCTATGTCTTCGCAGACCCTCCTGGACATGAGGGCCAGCCTCTGTCCACACATATCTTTGGCTGATGTCCTCAGCCCTACTGTAGCACATGTAGCAGTGATATATCTTGATATATGTTATGATAATAACTATGTTAAAGACTGCTTTCCCACCTCCTGCCCTCAGCATTTGCACACGTTACCCTATCCCGCCATCAGCAGTGATGGCTTGCAGTGTGCACTGACCTCAGAGGAATTGCCTCAACAGGCCATTTGTGCTGTGAGCTCCTCATTCCAGCCTCCATCCTTACAAACTCCAGGGTCTCCTTTGGGAGACTTGAGAACTCTGGGGGCTTCCCTCTCCCCTATGGAGAGCAGCATATACTGTCACCCGCAGACCCAGTTGAAGGGGTTGCCACAACCCCTTAGATAACTGTTTGTACCCCTCTAGAATTGTGCAAGGCCTGCAGCCTCACTCAAGGCTCCTTGATAAAAGCAGCACAGCCTTCACACCCCTCTAGCCCTCAGGTCCAAGCTTAAAGGTGGGGTTAGGGAGGGAACCCAAAATCACCTCATCTTGTCTCCTCCTCCCATCTTGCCTCCCACCCGCAGGTCCTGTCTTTTCTGCCATCTTCCTCACTGTTGTCACTTAAGATCTGAACTCTGCCCTTGATTCTCCAAGCCTGGACTCTTGATATTTAAAGTCAAGCTTCAGCATTTAAAAAAAAAAAAACGGGGGGGGCAGAAGCCCTCTTCTCTCTCAAGGGCTGACCCTTGTAATAGAAAGGCTAGTGTCTCTGCTATGCCTTTAAAAAATCCATTCAGAGATTCAATTGACTTCTTTGTTCTGGGCTGTGCTGGCCCTTCCTCTGAGGTCAGTGCACACAGCAAGCCATTGCTGCTGGTGGGGGGAAGGGTAATGGGTGCAAATGCCAAAGGCAGGAGGTGGGAAAGCAGACTTTAACATAAATATTATCATAACATATATCAAGACATATCCCTGCTACATGGACCTGCACATAGATATGTGTGCACACAAATGTGTGTGCTGTGTATGACTGTACATGTACATCCCCTTGTGGGTATCCCCATGGACATATGCGTGTGTCCTGGATGCATGTGTGTCCATGCCCACATATGTATGTGTATCCATGTATGGGTGCCCCTACATAGGGTGCTTCCATAAGGACAGGCATGTGCATCTGGGGTGTGCTTTCAGTTGACCATGCTTCGTGCCAACCCATGTGACCCCTGTCCTCAGCCCTTGTCCCTCAAGTTGGCTTCAGTGCACTTAGAGAGCCCACCACAAGGTCTGCCTTAACCCTTTCTCCGGGTCCCATATTGGCGGCTCCTCGGGTTCTGTTCGGCTCTTCCCTTTTCCTGCTATCAGCCCTGCCCAGTGGCCCACCTCCTACTCAGTTGCGGGAACTGGACATTCCCGTTTGTTAGGGTCTTGCTGTATTCAGGTCCTGGCCTGGTTTTAGAGCTACAGATAGATGCCAAGTATGTGGACAGGAGTAATCTCTGCCTCTGTCATTGTGGAGAAGAAAACCCCTCCACTGCTCCCAGCAACTCAGGGCTAAGCAGGCAGTAGGTGCTCAATAAATGTACTTGGTCAACTGCCCACGGCCGGATCCTCTCCAGAGCCTCCCTGGTAATAAAAAGCCTAGTTGTGGGATCAGCACAATCATGTGCTTCCCATTCCAGTCCTTTTCTGTTTCAAATGTTAGAAATACTCTTCCACGGGCTCACATCATGGTTTCTAACAACTTCACCCACAGCCCTCGTTCTGCCTTCCAGAGCCTTACACACCAGATACCCTGGCTGTAGCCTCTGCAATTCTCTCTCTGGACATCTGTCCACCCAACAGCCTACCTGTGGCTCTATCACCTATGATTCTGTGTCAGTATAAGTCCTCTGTCCATATGTCTGTCCCCAGATGATCACCAGGGTGCCCTCTGTCTGGTCCCTGTCCATTTGTCTGACCACTGGTACCTCTTTATGCCTGCTTGTGCCTCCTTCTGCCCTCTTGTCTCTTGCATGGACTTCTACCCATTTGTCCCATCCTGTGAAGGGTGAGGAGACCATTCTGCAGTTCAGCTCGGGGACCTTGACGCTGACCCGGCGGCCAAAACCACAGCCTGAGCCCCTGAGCTACCCAGTGCTAGAGTGGGAGGACATCACCTTTGAGGACCTCATCGGAGAGGGGAATTTCGGCCAGGTCATCCGGGCCATGATCAAGAAGGACGGGCTCAAGATGAACGCAGCCATCAAGATGTTGAAAGGTCCCCTGAGGATGACCCCTGACCCCAGCCCTGACCCTTTCCTCTGTGCTGTGGAAAGAGATCTGGCTCCCTCCGGCAATTGACCCTAGCCTTCACAGCCCTTTTCCAGACTTATTTCTGGCAAAAGTGATATTGGATTCTTTTCACAGAATATGCCTCTGAAAATGACCATCGTGACTTTGCGGGAGAACTGGAAGTTCTGTGCAAATTGGGGCATCACCCCAACATCATCAACCTCTTGGGGGCCTGTGAGAACCGAGGTGAGCCCCCAACTCATCACCCTTCTTCTGAGTCTCATGCTCAGCCATCACCTCTACTACACCAGTAGCTCACTGAGGGCTGCCGGTGGCCTGTACATCACTCTCCATTCTCCCTCATGCTGCAGGTTCTCTGCCTGTTACCACTGGGCACCTGCTCCTGCCCCCCACCAGGCTGCCTGCGCTAATCACCATTGTGTGTCTCCTCACCTCCCAGGCTACTTGTACATCGCTATTGAATATGCCCCCTATGGGAACCTGCTAGACTTTCTGCGGAAAAGCCGGGTCCTAGAGACAGACCCAGCCTTTGCTCGAGAACACGGGACAGCTTCCACCCTCAGCTCCCGGCAGCTGCTGCGTTTTGCCAGTGATGCAGCCAACGGCATGCAGTACCTGAGTGAGAAACAGGTGTGCATGAGTGGGGGCGGGTAATGGAAGCCAGAGGTGGGGGCCACCAGGCTGACTTCGGGAGGTCCAGTCAGGAGGCTCTCAATAGGATGTGGGATTGAGGTTCCTGGCCCAGGTGAGTGGGTGAGTGCAAGCACAGTGAGGAGGGAGCCAGGTACAAGAGGCAGGTCTGGAGGAGGTGTGAATCTCAAGTATCCAGGGACATCCTAGAGGAAGTGTTGTGTGAGCAGATGCCAGCCTGGAACTCAGGAAGGACGCCTAGGCTGGAGACAACAGTTTGCAAGTTGTCACCCCCAAGATGGTGCCTAATAGCGAGGGGGCAGGTGAGATCCACAGGAAAGGGGGGAGGTTGGAGGCTCAAGGCCAAATCTGAGAAGGTTCCACCTGAATGCAAGGAAAGGGCAATGCAAGACTGAGGAAAGGCATTTTAAAGATACTGAGTGTCTTTGAACACAGAGGGGAAGTGGCCAGTGCAGAGGGAGGGAAGATAGAGGGAGGTTTTTGAGGAAGGTGGAAGGCTGGGGGCAGTGGTCAGGGAGGGTACTGGAACTCAGGGGAGAGGGTCACTTGAGTGTCTTCACCAATGAGAAGAAGGGGGGAGGGTAGGATCATGGAAAGAGAGGAAGTTGCATTGTGACCACCATTGTCCCAGGAAAAGGGATCAGCCTGAACTTGGCCATGGCCCAGGAAGGAGGGGATGACAGCCAGCACTGATTTGTCTCAGACACGCGTCACCCAGACTGAGGCCTAGGTGGGTGGGAAGAAGAGTAAGGGGTACTAAAAGCATTGAGGGTACCCACATGGCATGCAGTACTCGAGTGAGAAGCAGGTATGAGGAATGTCCTCAGCCCCCTCGTCCCCCAGCTCCCCTAACTTCCGGCCCTGCCTGCAGTTCATTCACAGGGACCTTGCTGCCCGGAATGTGCTGGTTGGAGAGAACCTGGCCTCCAAGATTGCAGACTTTGGCCTTTCTAGAGGGGAGGAGGTTTATGTGAAGAAGACAATGGTGAGTGTCATTCAACTCTCCCTTTCAGGGACCGTGCCTCGCCCTGCTCCCCAGGACCCCCACACAGGCCTGTCCTCTACACCCAACCCCTCAAACCCATTTTTCTCCCAGGGGCGTCTTCCTGTGCGCTGGATGGCCATTGAGTCTCTGAACTACAGCGTCTACACCACCAAGAGCGATGTGTGAGTGGGGGGCAGGAGGGGCAGGAGGGCTTGACCCCCTAAGGATTACACAGACATAGCCTAGATGCATCTCCCTTGCGGCCTAAGGCATAACCTGAGTGTCCCTAGGCTCTGTTCCAGGTGTGGCACAGGTGTGTCTTGGGTATGCCTTGGCAGTACCTGGCACCTTAATGGGAAGGTGGGGGCTAACTGGAAGAAAGTCTTGCTTGGAAGGTGTTTCTGGGGTAGGATCTGGTAAAGGTAGTTTAGGATTGTGGTTGTATAAGCGACAGGAGTACAGGGGTTGTGTAAGCTTGGAGAGCTGGAATGCCAGTGGATATATCCTGGGGTAGACGGAGAGGCCACCTGAGAAGCGCTCTCACCTGCCTCTTTCAAGGGTGAGGTCACTCACACCAGAGGATCTCACCAGAGCAAGAACCCCAAGACTCCCTCTCGTGCTCCCCACTCCCATAGCCATCTTGGCACACTCCTCCCCCTCTCTCCAGGGATGTCCATCAGGTCTGAACCTGTCCAACCTTTCAGCCTGGACTCCTGAGTTGTTCTACCCCTTGCTGAAAGCCTTTGGCTTGTCTGCCCAGCTCATTGTCCACCACTCTGACCACCCTATACCTACTTCCTGAGTCTGCTTCAGGACTCCCCGATTCCCTCCACCCACTTGAACTCTATCCCCTGGCCTCAAGTCTGACGTGTACCTACACAGAGGTGACTACATGAAATGCAGTTAAGAATAAGGGCTTTGGAGCCAGACTGCCCAGGGTTTGAATCACTACTCTGCTGTGTGATGTTGGACAAGCTAGCTAGCCTCTCAGTGCCTCAGTGTCTCCAACTGTAAAATGGGGGTAATAATAGCTTGGTGTAAGGGTTAAATAAACTAACGTATATATTAAGTGACCAGTGCCTGGACTACAGTAAGTGTTCAGTGAAGACATTAGCTATAATTATGTTGAGCCCAGAGGTGGAGGGACTATGAAGGAGCTTCAATGGAGCAGAGACAACAGCTGGATACTTGCAGAGTAGACATATGCAGGGTCTAGGCAGAGTTGCACATCTCAGATAGGTAGAGGCTAGCCTGCTGGGTTCTGGGCTTAGAAGGTGACTTAGAGCATCCTTCTCATTTCAGCTGGTCCTTTGGGGTCCTCCTCTGGGAAATAGTGAGCCTTGGTGAGTCCCGACCCCCGTTCCCCAGTGCCCCCACCTTGGCCAACGTGAAGCCCCGGCCTGAGAGCTTTGTCCCTCTTGCAGGAGGCACACCCTACTGTGGTATGACCTGTGCTGAGCTCTACGAAAAGCTGCCTCAGGGCTACCGCATGGAGCAGCCTCGAAACTGTGACGATGAGGTGTGAGTAGTCCTCTTTGAGTGCTATGACCCACCTCTGTGATGAGTGACCTCAACTTTGATTCCTGTGCCTCCCTCACCCCAGTTGGCCCTAACCCTCATCTAAGCAATGCCCCATCTGCAGGTACGAGCTGATGCGTCAGTGCTGGCGCGACCGTCCATATGAGCGACCCCCCTTTGCTCAGATTGCACTACAGCTGGGCCGCATGCTGGAAGCCAGAAAGGTGAGGAGACTAGGGGTGGGAGGCTGAAGTTCACTGAGTTCACGTGACCCCTGTCCCAACCACACTGCCTGCCCAAACTCCCTCAGCTTGGGCTATTGCCCAGAATGCAGCCCGCCTTTCCAATCCTTGCTGGAAAGGGTCAGACACTAGGCCCTTCCAAAATTTTCCAAGGCCATTGCTTAGCCCCAACAGCAAATCCCTCCCCTAAGCCCCAGGTCCCAGACTGTTCGTCTGTCCTCCTCTGCTGAGGCCATCAGCCCATTCTCAACTAAGACAGGTTTTCTCACCTGGCAGACTCAGAGCATAATGCATGAATGGTCACTACCCAAATAGATGGATGAGTAAATGAATGATACAGTAACTGTATGCATGAATGAATGGATGATATAATAACCACATGAATAAATATATGATTCAATGACTGAATCTAATAACCATGTGAATAAATGATCAAATAAATATCAATGATAATATATAAAAATTAATAAATATGCAAAGAGTACTTTATATGAATTAATGATTAAATAACTATTAAGTATAAAGGAATGATCAAATAACCATATAAATGAATGAATCATCAAAAATATCCTCTGGCTAGGCATGGTGGCTCACGCCTATAATCTCAGCACTTTGGGAGGCTGAGGTGAGAGGATTACCTGAGCCCATGGGTTTGAGACCAGCCTGGGCAACTTGGTGAGACCTGATCTCTACAATAAATCAAAAAATTAGCTGGGCATGGTGGCGCATACCTGTAATTCCAGCTACTTGGAAGGATGAGGGGGAAGGATCACCTGAGCCCAGCAGGTTGAGGCTGTGGTGGCCATGAGCTTGCCACTGCAATCCAGTCAGACAGAATAAGACTCCAACTCAAAAAAAAAAAAAAAAAAAAGACTTCAAATAGGTGAATGAGTGAGTGAGTGAATATGTAAGCAATTCATTGGATAAGTGTGTGAGAGAACCCCACTCTAACAGTGGTGTCAAGGGTCTTTCACCTGAGACCCCCAGCTATAGCCTGATGCCCTCACTGCCCTGGGCTGGTAAGGGCCACCCTTGGCCATGAGGCCATCTTGAGTCTCCAGAACAAATCAGTGTCTGTTCAAATGCCCCAAACCACATGTAAGTCAAGGAGCTTGAGGTCAGATGTGCCCCATGCCTAGCCCCCACTGAAGCCTGCTCTTCCCCCAGGCCTACGTGAACATGTCGCTGTTTGAGAACTTCACCTATGCAGGCATCGATGCCACAGCTGAGGAGGCCTGAACCACCATCCAGCCAGAACCTGGCTCTGCTGGCCGGAGCAGACTCTGCCCTCCAATCTGTGACTTCTAACCCTTACAGCCTCTGACCTAAGCTGCCTCAAGAAATGTTTTTAACTTAAAGGAGAAAAGAGGGGATCCAGGGATGGGGTGGGTTTAGAAGTCCTCATGCTTTGCAGTTGCTCCCGCTGTCTCCGGCAGCTGCTCTCCAAGCTACCCTTGGCACCCTTCCTTCCAGTCCAGCAGCCCCACAGGTGTGCTCCCTGTCCTGATGCTCCCCACATGTAAACTCCTGCTCTAGTTCCTTCACCCAAGCCAGCACTCACACCACTAATGTGCCCTGTCCAACTACTCCCACTCCCTGCCTGGTATTCAGAAAAGAATAAATGCTCTGAGACGCTTCATCCAATGTCTACCGTTTACTGCTGGTCCCCCTGGGGGTATGGGGGGGATTAAACCCAAGAAATAGAAACTGGGCTTTCTAGAAAAAGACATGCTGTCCCTAGTCACACTGTTTTAAGCCCAAGCCCTATGTGAGGTTGCCTCTCCAGGATGGGAGACATTCTGGAAGACCCATTTTACACATACACCACTAGTCCCCACCTCTGTCCTAGTCAGAAGTCCAATTTTCCATGGTTTCTTCCCTGCTCCCCAGCCTCCATCACCAACATGTCTCCCTGTGTCTCTTGGTAGCTGGCAGCATAGGATTCTCTGCTCTGTCCACACAACTCACGCCAGGACTGGCTGTAGCCCAGCCTCAGCTCAGACCGATACCCTAGCACCAGACAGATTTTGGCCTGTCGTATGCTCTTTATCCTTTTCCTATGCCTCCAGACAGTCTCTCCTGGCTTGGTAGCCACCTTCCTGCCCAGTTTGTGAGCCCAAAAAGAGATGGGCAGAGGCTACTCCCAACTTTGGCCAGCCATGGTAAGATGTCTTTGCTTTCTTCAGGGTCTCATCGTGTTCTGGAAAGTGCTCCCTTCCAGGGGTTCTGCTCCCTGTCCTGAGGTTAGTCCCATACTACCATGTGCTGTGCAGCCTCTGGGCTTACCTACTCTCTGGATTGCTCATGGCTGGCCTCAGATTTCTCTCCTACTGGTCCTTTAAGAAACAAGACTGGTTGTGTTTCACATGTTGTTTCAGTGAATCAGATGAAATTTTTAAAAGCACAACACAGTATGGCATTGTGGTTAAGAGCACAGATTCTGGGATCACACAGACCTGTGTTCAAGTCCCTGCTGTATCACTTACCATCTGTTTGGCCTTGGTCAAGTCACTTAACCTCTCTAAGTGTCAGTCTCTGAAAAGTGTAGTTAGTATAGCTACCTCAATGTTGTTAGTGTCAAATTAGATCACACAGGCCCATCTTTCACAGCACTGGGCCTGGACCATAGTACGTGTTCAGTAAGTGTCAGCTGATATCATTATATACAAAGACAGGAAGTTGGGGAGGGTAATTATCAGAATCTGTATTCTGAAAATACTTGAATGGTTGGAGTATGGGGATGAATTTAAAAGGAAGAAATTAACTGGGGTAAATAAGAAGATATGTAGGATGAGGGAGACAGGATTTGCTGGAAAGAAACTTCATTTCAGATCCACATTCACTGCAGGGATATCAGTAAGTCCAGGGTGTGGGGATTAAAAAGTTGTCCCTGATGCGGACTGATATGTAAACAAGAATGTCCCTGTGGGGTGACAGATATGTATAAACAACAACAAAATATAGTGGGGTATGCTCTAAGAAAGGGAGCAGACCTGGAGAACATTTGAGCAGGAGTTGGAGTCAGGAAAGTTTTCCAGAGAAAGTGACACTTTAATCTCGGCCATGAAAAGGAAATAGGCGTTCACCAGAGAAAGAGATCCTGACACAGGAAAAACACCTGTGACACGTAGTTTGTTCAGGGGCTGCAAATAGTTCCACATGGTAGGAACAAAGGGAGAGCATAGCTCTGAGAGGGTAATGAACCCAGAGAGGTAAGGGAGGCAGGACGTGGTAGGCCTTATAGGCAGCATTAAGGACACGGAACTTTATCCTGTAATTTTTAGATTTGCTTTTTTTTTTTTTTTTTTTTTGGAGACAGTGTTTTGCTTTGTCTGACAGGCTGGAGTACAATGGCATGATCATAGCTCACTGTAGCCTCAAACCCCCAGCTCAAGCAATCAGCCTGCCACAGTCTCCTGAGTAGCCAAAACTACAGGAATCTACCACCATTCCTGGCTTCCCCCGCCCCCCCAGAGATGAAGGTCTTACTGTGCTGCCCCAGCTGGTCTTGAAATCCAGGCCTCAAATGATTCTCCCACCTCAGCCTCCCAAAGTTTTGGGATAACAGGCATGAGCCACCACACCCGGTCCAGATTTGCAGTTTTTAACAAGTCACTCTGGCTACTCTGTGGAAAATGGATCATACAGGACAAAGAGTAAAGGTGAGGAGAATATCTACATATTAGATACCATAGATGAAATAGATAAATTCCTAGAAAGACACAAACTGCCAAAACTGACTCAAGAAGGAATAGGCAATATAAATAGACTTATAACAAGGGATTGAATTAGCAATTTAAATTAATTAAAAAAAAAAAAACTACTTACAAAGAAAAGGCTCAGGCCCAGAAAACTTCACTGGTGAATCCTACCAAACATTTAAAGAATAAATGTAAAATCTTCACAAACTTATTCAAAAAACAGAAAAGGAGAGAATATTTCCCAGTGTATTCTGTGAGGCCAGTGTTACCCTGATACCCACAGCAGACAAAGACAGCACAAAAAAACTACAATCCAGTATCTCTTATAATTATGGATGCAAAAATTCTCAACAAAATACTAATAGATCCAGAACTTTGGGAGGCCGAGGGGAGAGGATTGCCTGAGCCTGCAGGTTCGAGACCAGCCTGGGCAACTTGACAAGACCTCATCTCTACAAAAAATCAAAAATTAGCTGGGCATGGTGGCACATGCCTATAGTTCCAGCTACTCGGAAAGCTGAAGTGGAAGGATCACCTGAGCCCAGCAGGTCAAGGCTGCAGTGGCTAGAAACGTGCCACTACCCTCTAGCTTGGGTGACAGAGTGAGACTCCAACTCAAAAAAAAAGAAATACGAATATACAGAATCCAACAACATATAAAAAAGATTATACACCATAATCAAGTGGGATTTGTCCCAAGAATGAAAGGTTGTTTTAACACCTGAAAATCAATTATTGTATCACATTATATCAATAGAATAAAAAACAAAAACTACATCATCATTTCAAAAGATTAAAAAAAAAAAAAAAAGCATTTGACAAAATACAATACTCTTTTAAAATAAAAAAAAACTTCTAAAAAATCAGGAATAGAAAGAAACTTTGTCAGCTTGGCAAAGGGTATTTACAAAAAACCCACAGCTAATTTCATACATAATAGTGAAAGACTGAATGATTTCCCCCTAAGATCAGGAATAAGACAGGGATATCTGCTCTTCCCACTTTCATTCAACATTATTCTGGAGGTTCTAACCAGAGCAGTTGGGCAAGAAAAAGAAATAAACAGCATCCAGACTGGAAAGGAGAAGTAAAACTATCTCTATTTGCAGATAACATGATAGTGTACACAGAAAATTTTAAGTCCACTAAAAAATTATTTAGAACTAATAATAAGTAAGTTCAGGACAGTTGCAGAATACAAGATTGATATACAAAAAGCAATTTTCTTCTATACACTTGCAGTGAACAACCTAAAAATGAAAATAAGAAAACAATAGATTAAAAAGAATAAAATACTTAGGAATAAATTTAACAAAGTGTGTTAAACTTACATTCTGAAAATTATAAAACATAGTTGAAATAAATAAAATCTAAATAAACAGAAAAGCATTTCATGTTCATGAATAGGAAAACTTAATTCTGGTAAGATGATAATACTTCACTACTTGGTCTACAGATTCAATACAATCCCTATCAGAATTTCAGCTGGCTTCTTTGTAGAAATTGACAAGTATTTTAAATTCATATGTAACTGCAAGGAACCCAGCTAGAATAGTCAAAACAATCTTGAAAAAGTGGAACAAAGTTGGAGAACTTAACACTTTCAGATTTCAAAACTTACTACAAAGAAGCAAAAATCAAGACTGTATGGTACTGGCAAAAGGGTAGACATATAGATCAATGGAGTAGAATTGAGAGTTTAGACCTAAGCCCACGTGTCTATGGTCGACTGATTTTCAACAAAGGTGTCAAGGTTATTCCATGGGGAAGAAATAGTCTTCAATAAATGGTGCTGGGACAACTGGACAGCCACATGCAAAAGAACAAAGTTGGACTTCTACCCAAATACCAAATACAAAAATGAACTCCATTAGGCATGGTGGCTCACGCCTCTAATCTCAGCACTTTGGGAGGCCAATGCAGGAGGATCGCTTGAGCCCAGAAGTTCAAGTTCAGCCTGGGCAACATAGTGAGACCTTGTCTTTACAAAAAATAAAAATATAAAAAATAGCCAAGCATGATAGCACACGCCTGTAGTCTCAGCTACTCAGGAGGCTGAAGCAGGAGGATCACTTGACCCCAGGAATTTGAGGCTGTGGTAAGCCATGATTGTGTCCCCAATTTGACCCCAACTCAAAAAAAAAACCCAATTAACTCAAAGTAGATCAAAGACCTAAATATTTGAGCCAAAACTATAAAACCTTTAGAAGAAAGCATAGGAGTAAATCATCATGACCTCTGATTTGCCAGTAGATTCTTAGACCTGGCAGCAAAGGTACAAGTAACAAAATCAAAAATACATAAATTAGACTTCATCAAAATTAAAAACTTTTGTGCATCAAAGGACACTATCAAGAAGGTGAAAAGACAACCACAGAATGAAAAAACAAATTTGTAAGCCATATATCTTATGAGACATGTATATAGACTATATAAAGTCTTACAACTCATTAGTAAAGAGACAGATAACCCATTTTTTTTTAATGGGTACAGGATCTGAATAGACATTTCTCCAAAGAAAATATGCAAATGACCAATGAGCACATGAAAAGATGTTACTGTACTCCAGCCTGGGCAACTGAGTTAAACCCTGTCTCTAAGGAAAAAAAAGGATTTTAATTTAACTTAAAAGAAGGAATATTCAACATGATTAGTCACCAGGAAATGCAAATCAAACCAAAATGAGATATCACTTCACACCCACTAAGAGAGCTATAATCAAAAAGATAAGTGTTGGCAAGGAAAAAGTGGAACTGTCATATACTGCTAGTAGGAATGTAAAATTGTGAAGCCTCTTTGGAAAATAGTCTGGTAGTTCCTTAAACATATAGGAACACTTGGCCAGGCACACTGACTCATGTCTGTAATCCTAGCATTTGGGGAGGCTGAGGTAGAAGGATTGTTTGAGGCTAGAAGTTTGAGACCAGCCTAGGCAACATAGGGAGACTCTGTCTCTACAAAAAAAATTTTTTAAATAGCCAGACAAGGTGGCATGTGCCTCTAGTCTCAGCTACTTGGGAGGCTAAGGTGGGAGGAATTCTTAAGCCCAGGAATTTGAGGCTGCAGTAAGCTCTGATCATGCTACTGCACTTCAGCCTCGGCCACAGAGCAAGACCGTCTCTAAGAAAATAAAAATAAAATAAAATAAAACATATGGGAACTTTAGAGACCCAGAAATTCCACTCCTAGATATATACTCAAAAGAATGAAAATACACAGCCATACAAAAACTTAAACATGAATGTTTATAGCAACCTTATTCATAATAATCTAAAAATGGAAACCACTCAAATGTTCATCAACTAATAAATGGATAAATTAATATAGTATATCCATACAGTGGAATATTATTTAGCCATTAAAAGGGAAGGAAGTACTAATACATGCTAAAATGTCAATGAACATTAAAAATACCATGCTAAGTGAAAAGCCAGTCACAAAAGATTTCCTATGGTAGTTGTAAGTTATGGTCTGGCCATGTGTTCTTTGAGCTGTGGTCACCATGTTTTCCTAAGATTTGGCCCCCTCCCCTTCCTTGGGGAGGTAAATCAATCTCTCTCTCTCTCTCTCTCTGTCTCTCTCTCTCTCTCTCTCTCACTTGCTTTCTAAATAAACTATATTTTCCAACCTAAAAAAAAAAAGAAAGAAATCTCCATATCTACAGAGATAGAAACAGTGCTTAAGGGCTGAGAGGAAGTTGGAGGGATAAGAGGGTGAAAGTAAAAGGTATAGGATGTAAAGAAATCTTACAACTCAATAATAAAGAGACAGATAACCCATATTTTTTAATGGGCAAAGGATCTGATTGGCATTTCTCCAAAGAAAATATGCAAGTAAAGATATGAACAGACACTTCACAAAAGAAGACATCCGAGCAGCCAACAAACACATGAAGAAATGCTCAACCTCACTAATCATCAGGGAGATGCAAATCAAAACCACACTGAGATACCACCTAACTCCAGTCAGAATGGCAATTATCAACAACTCAAAAAATAACAGCTGCTGGAGAGGGTGTGGTGAAAAGGGAACACTTCTACACTGTTGGTGGGAGTGTAAACTAGTGCAACCTCTGTGGAAAGCAGTGTGGCGATTCCTAAAAGCTCTAAAAATTGACCTTCCATATGACCCTGCAATCCCCCTACTGGGAATATACCCTGAAGAACACAAATCACTCTATAAAAAAGATACCTGCACACGTATGTTTATCGCAGTGTTGTTCACAATAGCAAGAACCTGGAAACAACCATGCTGCCCATCAAAAGAGGACTGGATTTTTAAAATGTGGTACATATACACGATGGAATACTATGCAGCCATAAAAAAGAACAAAATCATGAATTTCACAGCAACCTGGATGGAACTAGAGTCTATAATACTGAGTGACCTCTCACAGAAACAAAGATCCGAGTATCACATGTTCTCACTCATATAATGGACCTTGAACATCCAATGTAATA
Source organism: Carlito syrichta (assembly GCF_000164805.1). Taxonomy (NCBI): domain Eukaryota; kingdom Metazoa; phylum Chordata; class Mammalia; order Primates; family Tarsiidae; genus Carlito; species Carlito syrichta. The sequence goes on along the minus strand of NW_007247306.1, from coordinate 94,964 downwards.
TGATAAGAAAATGACTGACGGTACTGGGAAACTATGGGGGGGGATGGGATTAACAGTAGCAAATATCTGTCTGGGGATGGGAAAACACCTCTAATCAACAGGGTGCCTGAATGAAATGTAATTGTACACCTAACCCTTAACTGTACCCCACAAAACCATAATAAAAAATATTGATTAATAAAAAAAAAAAAAAAAAAGAAAATATGCAAGTGACCAATAAGCACATGAAAAGATGTGATAAAAATGTTCTAAACTTGACCATGGTTGCACTTATTTGTGAATATACTAAAAACTATTGAATTATACACATTAAATGGGTGAGTTGTTTGGAATGTGAATTGTATCTCAATAAAGTTGCAGAGTTTTTATTTGTTTTGTTTTGTTTGTTTGTTTAAGAGACAAGGTCTCGCTATGGCTGGTCCCAAACTTCTGGACTCAAGCAATCTTCCCACTTTGGCCTCCCAAGGTGCTGGGATTAGACACCATGCCCGGCCCTAAGCTGTTTTTTTTTTTTTAAATGAAGGCATGGAGATCAATGAAAGACTACTACAGTGTAGGTGAAAGGATGGTGTGGTAGAACTGGGAGAAATACTACAGATAAAAAATGGACAAGGATTGATTATGGGAATAAAGGAGAAGGAAGAGTCTAGGATTACTGCCAAGCTTCTGTTTACATGGCAGGTTGATGGAGACGCCCGTCACTAAAAGGAGAAAAATAGCTAATGCTTACATGGTATTTAATTGTCAGGCCCTGTTCCAAGCACTTTGCACATATTAATTCATACAGTCTTCAAAACCCCTGTTAGGTAAGTGTCATTATTATTATCCTCATTTTACAGAAGAGGAAACAGGCTCAGACAGGGTTAGTATTTTGGCTAAAGTCTGACGGTTGGTAAGTGGCAGAGCTGGTATTCAAACCCAGATATTCTAGCTCCAGAGTCCCTCTCTTTGCCACAGAACTCTGCTGCTTCTCCAGCACAGTGAGCAAGGGCCAGATTTGGATAAAGTACACTTCCAAATTCAACACAGATACATCAATCACATACTATGTGTCAGGTTGCTCTCAGGCACCCTCCACCAACAGAAGGTCCCCACATTCCCACTGTGGCACCATGGAGACCCAGAGTCTCACTACAAACAAGTCAGGAAACCAGGCACAGAGCACGGTCCTAAATGCTCAGCTTCGCCTGCACCTACCTATTCCAGCTTCAGTTCTCACTCCTTCATTCAACGGTCACATTCTCACTGTAGATGGCCTGGGCTGGGCCAGGCATGGAGTAAGAGACCAGCCTAGCAGCACAAATTTGTTTCCAGAGAAATTATGAAAAAGGCAAGAGAAAAAGTCTCATTAGCCAGGCAGCTGGGAAAGGCAAACCTGGTGAGCACTTTATCCGAAGGGTCTCCCTGCAACCCATCCTGGCAGCAAAAAATGGAACTCCCACTAGGCAGCCCTGAGTCATTCATTCCCTTCTGCCCCCAAGGAAGAGGAGATTTCCTGCAGGGCCTCTGGGTAGCTCAGTCTCCTCCCACAGGCTGTGTGCATCCTCTTATCTCACCCCAGGCCCTCTCCTGGGGCAGGGCAGGCAAACCAGAAGCTGGTCCTCCTATTTCCTCAGCAGGCCTTGGATCAGGAGTCAGAGAGAGCTCAGCAGCCTTAAGTAAAGTCATCTCAGGAGCCAAGATGTCTCATGGAGACCAGAGAACAGAGAGCTGACCAAATTGGATCCCGTGAAGCTCTCCCCCTTGGGGTTACTTGCTGGGTAACTGCCAGTCCTTTTCCCATTTACTTGAATTACACCTCTCCAGATGCCTGTTTTGAACTCAGCCTCATCCTGTGGGAGAGACTCACACCAGGCCCTGCACCAAGCAGGTAATTTTAAATAAATGAAACAGAGGAAACAGTTATAATGTGATCCTAGTCAGAGGTGTCTATGCAATGGTTAAAAGAACAAAAGCCAAACAGACCTGAATTCAAATCTCAGTCCTACCCTTTAATAGTGACTCTGAACAACTCATTTAGTCCTTTTGAGCCTTGGTTTTCTTTCCTGTAAAGTGAAGACAAGGGTACCTAACACAGTCATTGTGTGATGAAATAAGACAATGCATTCCCATAGTGCTGGTAAATAACAAGTGCTCATTATAGGTAGCTGGTAGGATACTGGTAAGAGAGGGAGTCAGGGAGGAGGAGGCAGGCCCACTCCCAGGAGGAGTGAGTTCAAATGACAGTCCCTACTTGGGAGTTCACGTCTTGTCTCACTAGAGTAGAGGCGTAGCACAGCTTTTACTTGTAAGGAGCCCCCAACAGAGGCATAAATTTCTATGGGGACTCAGGGGAAGGAAAGATTATGCATGTGTAACCCAAATGTCCTCAAGGCTTGCAGCCCTTTGGGGTCACCTCTCCCATTTATGTCTAATTAGAATAGCTCGGTTCCTACTCTATATCCTCTGGGAAGTCCATGCCCTCTTCTGTTTTTACCAGGACTCTCCAAGGTTTACATCCTAGGACTGCCTCTCAATCTGAATTTCCTGTTCTTACTAAATTCTTGGTCACTGGGCTGCTTACTTTGTGTGGTTCCCATCTTCTCTCAACTCTTTGGATATCATTACCTCTTTCCCTTCATTCCTAAAGCACTGGGAATGTGAGGTTTTGTGTACAGGACACTTTTACTGAATGTTTGGGCATGTTCTGGGGAAGCTAAACATTCGCAGAAGAGGGAGCAAACCTAACACTGAATTTCTCGCTGGTTGACCTTTCTTCTCCTCTAATTGCTGTCTTTCACTTACTGGCTCGCCTCCTTTTTCTCTGTAGTTACCACAAGATGCTCCAAAATTCCTATTTATTTTATATTCAGCAAATATGCTTCCTATCTAGGCCATGCCCAACGGCCCTCCTCTCTTTAAAACAAATAGGTCCATCAAGTTGTTTTTGATCACAAAAGAGCTATGGCGCCTCTGAAAGGGATGCAGAATTGTATTTTTCTTTTTTAATTAGACTTTCCCTTCATTACATATAGTTGGGAGTGGGGGAGGGCATAAAAAAGGACTCCTAAGGAGTAATGACTTGGGAACAGATGTTGAATCACAAAGAAATTTCCAGCAGGCTTCTAAGTGGGGAAGTTCTGTACCTGGGGAAGCAATGGGAACAAGGTCCTGTGGCAAGAAAGGGGAGTGAGCTTGGGAACTAGGGAATGGAACATCAAGAGGGAGAGATTCCAGCAATGGGTGGGCGCAAAGGCAGTAAAGGTTTCTATGCTCCAGTATGGAGACACGAGGCTTTGTCCAAAGGATCGTGTGGAGCCACAGACGTTTTAGACAGGGAAAGAAAAAAAGCAAATTTGAACCTCAGAAAAAGTACTGAGAAAGGAGATACCATTTGTCACCTATCAGAATAGCAAACTTAAAACACTGACAAAGGTGTGGGAGTAAACACAGCGCCTGAACACACTGCTAGGAGTAAAAATGGAACAATCGTTTTAGGGAGAAATTTGGCAATGTTGGAAAAGATGGAAAGACAGAGAGTCTTAGTGCCTAGAGCTACCTGTCCCAGACTTTCTTACTGGACAAAAATGGCAGGTGTGTGGAAATGTGGAAAGATGGGAAGACAGGGCAAGCATACAGCTCCAGGCTCCCGAGAGCCAATAGCTTATTCTCTTCCCAACTCCCTGCTCAGTGACATCATAATAATAGCTTGAAACTGGTCATTACATGGTACTTATACCATAAAAAGCAGCAAATTCTACAAAATAGGGTTTCCCCATCCCCTCAAGCCAGTTTTTTGGGGGTTTTTTTTGAGTTGGAGTCTCACTCTGTCGCCCAGACTGGAGTGCAGTGGCCGCTCCCAGCCACCACAGCCTCGACCTGCTGGGCTCCGGCGATACTTCCACCTCAGCCTTCCAAGGAGCTGGAACTACAGGCGCGCGCAACCACGTCCAGCTAATTTTTTGATTTATTGTAGAGATGAGGTCTCGCCAAGTTGCCCAGGCAGGTCTCAAACCCACGGGCTCAGGCAATCCACTCACCTCAGCCTCCCAAAGGCGCGGGATTACAGGCTGAACCACCGAGCCCAGCTTCCCTCGAGCCAGTTTTACGGCACACTACTAGTTGGGTCAATCCTCATCCAGAAACCCCTTGAGTTCTCTGAGCAATAGCTACCCAGAGATCAAGTACCAGCTTTCTTTTCTGAGTCAGAATCTTAGTCTGTCACCCAGGCTTGAGTGCAGTGGCACTATCAGGGCCACCACATCCTCTGTTCACTGGGCTTAGGTAATTCTTCCGCCTCAGCCCCCCAAGTAGCTGGAACTACAGGCATGTGCCAACACATCCAGCTAATTTTTAAATTTATTTTGGGACAAGATCTCTCCAAGTTGCCCAAGCTGGTCTCAAACCCCTGGGCTCAGGCAGTCCTCTTGCCTCCACCTCCCAAAGTGCTGGAATTACAGGCATGAGTCACTGCACTCAGCTAAGCACCAGCTTTTGTAAGCCAAGACTTTAGCCTTATATCCCAACAGAAAAACTCAGGCCTGCTGAGTGGGACTGCACCTTAAAGAGCACACAGGTCTCCATAACCAAAGCAGGCAGACCTAAGTTGGCCTCCTTTCTCACAGGCCTGTCCCAGTTCCTGTTTAATGTTCTAAAGACATCAAGGCTGGGGGAGGCAGCTCTTTCCACCTGTGTGGAAGCAGAATAAAATGGGGAAATGACAGGAACAAGTAGCTGGACCTCCTCTCATGCAGCAGCAGAAAGCCTCCATCTCAACTCTCTGACAGTCATGGACAAGTCCCTAGTGGGTTCTGTGCCATGGAAGACATAGGACTTAGCAAGGACTTGGATGGAGGGGTGGAGGGAGAATGAGGTTTGAGGATAACTCTCAGTTTTAGCCTTAGATGCCTAGGTAGCCTATGTGAGATGCAGAACAGAGGAAGAAAAGATCGAAGTGGGGGGGGGGCCTTAGTAATAGTTCCATTTGGGGACTTGGTGAGTGTGAAGTGCCTGTGGAACAACAAGTCGAAACATCTGATAAGTCACTGCAAATTTGAAGTTCAAGGGAGTGAGGAGTTTCGGGAGTGGCCAGTATGTAGACAGAATGGAAGCCACGCAATCACTCAGACAATATGAAGAACTGAGTGAGGACATGGGAGCAGCAAGACGAAAGGAAAGAGCAACCAAGAAGGAAACTGAGAGGGAATGTTACAGGAGGTAGGAGGAAGTCAAGAGAATGTGACACTGTGGAACCAAGGAAGAAGAATCTCAGGCTGAGTACATTGAAGGTTAAGATGAGAGGTGCATTGAGGTTATCGTGGCAGATTGAGAGTGAAGAAGAAAGTAGTGGAAGATAAGCTTCAAGTAGGCAGGAGCCAGGTTGGGCAGGGCCTGGCACTTCATCAGGAGGTGTCTGAGTTGCATTCTAAGTGCACTGGAATCAGGAAGAGTCATTGCTTGATAATTTTTTTTTTAAGTGCACTGGGAAACTTTCTTTGGAGAATTTTAAGAAGGGAGTGAAGACATCTGACGTGCATTTTAAATATATCACTCTGTTGTGTGGAGGATAGCCTGAAGGGAGCAGGAATGGAGGCAGAAACACCAGTTAGGAAGCCTTTGCAGTAACCCAGATTTGGACTAGGATGGTAAGAGTGGAGGTGGTAAAACGTGTCAGATTCAGGGTACACTTTGAAGGAAGGTCTGACAGGATTTGCTAATTAATTGGATGTGGAGTAAGAAAAAGACAGGAATCAAGGAGTACTGAGAGTTTTGGCTTGAGCAACTGAGTAGATGATGGCACTAATTACGGAGATGGACAAAACCAGAGGGAAAAAAAGAAAATAAAAAATAAAACAGGTTTAGGGATGGGAACAAAAATCCAGAGTTTGATTTGGGCCACATTAAGTATAATATGCCTGTTAGACATGCAAGTGGAGAAACCAAGTAGACAGCTATCTAAATCTGGGGCCTAGCAAAGAAGTCACAGGTAGAGACATTCATTTTGAAGTCAGCAGATACATAGCAAGCAAAGCCATGAGACTGCATGAACATTACAGTTGTGGTTCTCCCTCACTAGATCTGACAAAAGTTTGGGTAGCTCTTGAATGCACACTGAAAGAGACAACTAAAGTCTTTACCATTGGTCCTTGTAACCTGAGAGCCCGGTAGGGCTACAAACAAACCTGGCTCTAAGACCGCTTGCAGAGAAATGGTGCCAGAGAAACTAAGACTTTACAGAAGAACTGAAGGACTTCCATCCATTCCCCACCTCCCACAATTGTTAGTAAAGTTATTTCAGAAGGAGGAAGAGAGGAAGGTGATACTGAGGTCACTTAGTCTGTAGAGCCAGGAATGGGAGCCCCAGCAGAGATCTGACAGGCTAAATGTGGAAGCCAATGGTGGCTGTATACCCACCCCCCAACTCCCCTCCTGCCCGTCCCTTCCCCTGATCGTGTCAATGACCCTAGAATTGGCCTAAAATCCACCCACAGTTACAGCATTCGCAAGAGGAGGCCCGGGGCTCACTGACAGGATCAGATCCACTATTCTGCTTGGAAGGTGAAGAAGATGAGCACAAGTTGAAGAGCTGAGACCAGCCATCCCCTTATTCTGAGCAAACCAGATAAAAGTTCTGAAGACCACTGCATCTCAAACTTTAACATATATTCGAATCATTTGGGGATTTTGGTAAAACGCAGATTCTGCTTTAGTAGTCTGAGGCGGGGCCCGAGATTCTGCATTTCTCACAAGCTCCCAGGTAACACTATTGCTGCTGGTCTACAAACCACACTTTGAGTAGCAAGGAGTTAGCAGCAGCTATGGAGGTTGCCCACGATGGAGGGGCATTTCCAGTTCTGGGGAGAATGTGTTGATTCATGCACCAAGTCACAGAATCTATGAAAGTGGAAATACCCACCATTTGGCCATGGTTGTGTGAGAGAGAGGCATTTCTCAGCAGATTACACCTCCCAAGAGCATAGCATGGTTGTTATGCGCTTCGGTTCTGAAGGTTGACCTCTCAAGCTTTATCTTTTAGTACATATGTAATCTTGGGCAAATCGTTAACTTCTCTGCACCTCAATTTTCCGCGTTTCTGTAATGGAAATAGCAAGACTATTGTGAAGCTTGTCTGCGACAATAGGTACAAAGTGCTTAACACATGGCAGCATAGTAAGTGTTCAGTAAATGTTACCATTCTGATATTATATTTTTCTATAATAGTTAACACAGACACATACAGAGGTTTCTGCTCCTTGTAGCGCATAGTCAAATATATAATGCCCGTCTTCCTTCCAAAAGGCCGATGTCCTCTCTTTTAAATTCTTCTTACCCTCCTGCCCACTCCCCCTTCCCTGGCCCCTGGCCCCAGTGTGGTCTGGACGGGCCCCAGAGGGGCAGGGACAGCGACAGGACGTGGGGCTGTATCTGACAGGAACCCGAGGGGCTGGACCGGGAGGGGATTGGGGCCCGGCTTCCTGAAGGGAGGATGGGCTAAGGCAGGCACACAGTGCTGGAGAAGATGCCCTCCTGGGCCCTCTTCATGATCACCTCCTGCCTCCTTCTGGCCCCCCAAAACCTGGCACAAGTCATCAGCCAAGGTGAGGTGTGCAGAGGGTGGAGATTACCTATGCCCGGGGAGAGGGAGCCCTGGGAGGAGATGTAGAGTAGGAGACTCCCACTGGTCCCCCACTGGTTGCCCATAAACATGCTTGGGAGGACCCAGAGCCCAACTCACCAGCTGTTCCTCAGATGTCTCCTTGCCGGCCTCGGACTCAGAGCCCCTGAACTGTTTCTCCCGAACATTTGAGGATCTCACTTGCTTCTGGGATGAGGAAGAGGAAGCACCCAGTGGGACATACCAGCTGCTGTATGCCTACCCAGGGTAGGTGTTGGGCTGTGCCCCACTCCCCATAGATCTGTCCCTATACTTAGCTCAGTTGAGTCCCACTCCAATGGCTTCCCTGTCTTTGCTCCTATCAGAAAACTCCTCCAAGTACATGCCCTAAATAGCCAATTTATGAACAGACATGCTTTGTATATATGTGGGCCCCATCTCAAGCCCCTGCATAATCCCTAATTCCACCTATCCCAAGCAGTAAGAAAGAAAAGTGTACTGGAAACAGAAGTTGTGCAGGGGCCCAGGTCTGGGTCCTCAGGGCTGAGCATGGTGGCTGTGTAGGGACCTCTCCTGTCCAACAGGGAGAAGCCCCGTGCCTGCTCCCTGAGTTCCCAGAGTGTGCCCCCTCTTGGAATCCGGTACGTGTGCCAGTTTCCAGTCCAGGATGAAGTACGCCTCTTCTTTCCACTGCACCTCTGGGTGAAGAACATGCTCCTGAACAAGACTCAAACCCAGCGAGTGCTCTTTGTGGACAGTGTGGGTAAGGGCCCTGGTACCGTCCCTAGAGTCAGATTTGTCAGTGCTCTTCCAGGACAGCATGGATGCCCCGTTCCCACACCCCTGGAGGCACCTCAAAACTCCCTTATCATTCCCCCCAGTCTTGGCACCCAGAGCAAGACTTATCCCACAGATCATTTCACACTAGGGACACCCTGGTCCTCCCATTATCAACATACTCATTTATTTACCCATTCAACACTTACAGAGTCCCTACTGTGTGCCAGACACTGATAGGTGTTGAGGATACAGAGCTTAAAAGAGATCCCTGCTTTTAAGGCACACTAAGTCAAACAAACCATTATGCTGCAATGAGGTCACTATTCCCATGAGAACAGGAGACGGGACCTTTCCAGCCTGCCCTCCAGGAGAATGATGATTTGTGATCTTTTTGAACCCAGACACTACCCCCAATTCAGCCCCAGCACCCCTCTGCAGTCCATGAGTTAAGTCATAGACTGTGGTACTCAGAGTTTTGATGTGCCCTGTCTCCTCCTCAGGCCTGCCAGCTCCCCCCAGTATCATCAAGGCCACAGGAGGGAGCCAGCCAGGGGAACTTCAGATCAGCTGGGAGGCCCCAGCTCCTGAAATCAGTGATTTCCTGAGGCATGAACTCCGCTACGGCCCCAAGGATCCCAAGAACTCCACTGGTCCCACAGTCGTGCAGCTGATCGCCACAGAAACCTGCTGCCCAGTTCTGCAGAGACCAAACTTGACCCCTGCTCTGGACCAGCCTCCATGTGCTCAGCCCACAACACCCTCACAGGATGGACAACAGCAGGTGTCGCTGACTAGATAAGTATTTTGGCCTTCTGCTCCATCTCCTATCCCCTACTCCCAATTTTGCCCCAGGAGAGGACAGGCTACACTTGGGGGATTCCAGACTGGGTTGGTCCTTGGGGAGTTAGTATAGGCTCTGATTAGCCCTCCGGAGCCATGTCTATTTAAGGGCCTCCCATTCTGGGTCATTCGCACTGACAAAATTGAGGCCTTTCAGGCCTCATTAATGGAGATTTCCCTAAAAAGCTCAAGAACCCACTAACCTGGCCCCTAGTCTGTGTGCATATCTATCCAGTAAGGAGCTGAGCTCCTCTCCATAGAGGTGCTGTGATGCCTCAAAAACCAGGGATGGAGGCCTAGATTGTGAGGCTGGGGTTTTTCTCCCAAGGCTCTGACAGCAATGGGAGGAAGCTGCCTCATCTCAGGGCTCCAGCCTGGCAATTCCTACTGGCTCCAGCTGCGTAGTCAACCTGATGGAGTCTCCCTCCGTGGCTCCTGGGGATCCTGGTCCTTCCCTGTGACCGTGGATCTGCCTGGGGATGCAGGTGAGTCAACAAAAGGAATAGGGAAATGGGGAAGAGATTTTTTTTTTAAATGTTCTCTAGGTTGGGCTGAATCTGAAAAACTCTGGGAACTATGGTCCTTCCTAAGGACCTCAAACTCACCATTAGACAGGATGAACTATGTTCATGGACAGAAGAGAGAACAAGGGTCAATGGTCTAAGTTATGTGCTTAGAAAGGATCTGAATACCCAATAGAGTAGGGACACATGGATCCTGATGGGACTTACTTCTTTGATCTCAGTGGCAATTGGACTGCAATGCTTTACCTTGGACCTGAAAAACGTTACCTGTCAGTGGAAGCAACAGGACCATGCTAGCTCCCAAGGCTTCTTCTACCACAGCAGGGCATGGTGTTGCCCTAGGGACAGGTGAGAATTGAACTGTTGATTGAATCTGCTGTCATGGGAGAGAGCCACAATCTTGCAGAAAGAAAAAAGAGATTGTCCTAGGTCTTCTTCACACTCCTCCCTTGTCCCAAAACCAAACAGCCTCCATGGTCTCTTATCTATTCTCTCATTCTCCAATGGGTATTTTACTTTTCAGCCTCTTTCTATTTTCACTGGAATGCCTTGGTTTAGTCCAGCCTTAATCATATCACCTGGACCACTGCAACAGCTTACAGTCTCATTCATCTCCAATTTATCCCCCATGCTGCTAACAGAGTGAACTTTGTTAAGCTCAGTCTTTTCATGATTCTTTGTAAAATTCTAACTTTGCATGGTCTTCCCCTACTCAAATATGTACTGCATCTTTCCATTATACAAAATTTAGCCTGCCCTTCACGTACTGCCTCCAAAACACCTCACTAATCCTCCATCCTCTCCAGATCCAGCTCCAAACCATATTCTGTTGATTTTACCTACTAAATATCTCTAGAATCTGTCCACTTTGGTCTATCACTGCCATTACCCTAGTATAACCCATCATCATCTCTCTCATTTATGGTACTAAAAAGACCTAGTAATTGATCGCTTTGAATCTGCCAAATCATTCTCCACATAGGAGCTGGAGGGATCTTTTTTTTTTTTGAGTCGGAATCTTACTCTGTCACCCAGGCTAGAATGCAGTGGCATACTCACAGTCACCACAGTCTCAACCTGCTGGGCTCAGATGATCCTTCCGCCTCAGCCTTCTAAGTAGCTGGAACCACAGGCATGTGCCACCATGCCCAGCTGATTTTTTTATTTATTGTAGGGACAAAATCTCACCATGTGGCTCAGGCTCATCCCAAACCCCTGATCCCAGGTGATTACTTCAGGATTCTCTCACCTCTGCCTCCCAAAGTGCTGGGATTACAGGTGTAAGCCACTGTGCCCAGCCCTGGAGGGATCTTTTAAAAGTACAAAAATGAACAAAGCATGCCTTGTTTTAAAATTTTCAATAGTTTCCCACTGGTCTTAGGATAAAGAAAGGAACTCTATCAAGGACTTAAAAAGTTCTAAGAGACTCAGACTGACCTATGCCTTCAGCTTCATCTATACCAGGCTGCCCTTTGCACCCTATGCTCTGGCACTGGCCTTCCTTGGTTTCTTCATATCTGGCATATTCCCTCTGGCCTCTAGGCTTTGCACATGCTCTTGTCTTTACTTAACTTCTACTTATCCTTCGGATCTCACCTCAAGTGTCACTTCCTCAGGGAACCCTCCCTTGACCTTCCTTATTAGATCCACTACCACGATTCTACATTCTTGTTGTATCATGTATGTACCTCTCCTTAAGTACTGATCATAGTCACAATTTTATGCTTACATTTTAGTGATTATTTGATTGATAATAAAAATCTCTCTCACAACTCCAGCTGAGAAAGGTTGATCTTGACTAAAAATGATCCATGAGGGAAAAGTCGGTGTCCACTTTTACTCACCAATATATTCTCACCTACCATAGTACCTGGAACACAGTAGGTACTCAGTAAAAATTGTTGAGCTAATGAATTGTGAAAAGGCCACTATTAACAATTGTAATGTATTATTCCAATTTTTTTCTATGCATTTACAAATGTCTGTGTATAAGATTTAACTTGTAATATAAATTGGATCACATTTATATATGTATAATTTTGCTAACTCATTATTTTGCTTGGAGATTTTTACAAAAAAGTGTAACTATTTATTTATTTATGTGAGTCACAGTCTTACTCTGCCACCTAAGCTGGAGTGCAGTGGCATGGTCACGGCCACTGTACCCTCAACCTGCTGGGCTCAGTCCAGTTCAGTCCTTCCACTGGGACTACAGGCATGTGCCACCAAGCCAAGCTAATTTTTTGATTTATTGTAGAGACGAGGTCTCACCATGTTTCTCAGGCTGGTCTCGAACCCCCAGGCTCAGGCAATCATCTCACCTCCACCTCCCAAAGTGCTGGGATTACAGGCGTGAGCCACTACGCCCTGCCACTAATTCTTTTTAATAATTGTACAGAGATGTCATGAGTGGATTAAAGGGTGGCAAAACGGAAGTCATAATTTCCTCCACCAAAACCTACTCTTCCTCTCATTGTCCTCCATTCTACCATCAAGTCAGTTTTCAAGGCCTGAAAAGTAGAAATCATCCTGGACTTCTCCCATTACTATATCTTCCAGAGCCAATCAGAAACAGTCTTGTCATTTCTACTTCTTCAATATCTCTTGGATCGTCTCTTTTCCTCCATTCCACTGCCACTACCTTGTTTTCATACCCTCATTATTTTTCACAGGAAAAACCACAACAGTGTCCTAATGGACTTCTCTGGACTTCTAGTCTGTCTTCACAAATCCTTTCTACAAACTGCAGTAGAATGATCTTCCTAAAGCACAAAGTTAATTATAACACTTCCCTGCTTAAAATCCTTAAATGTCTTCATAATTACTACAATATTACATTCAAGCGCCCCAGAAAAGTCACAAGTGATCCATGACATGGACTGCAGTCTCACCATTTACCACCAGGCACTCTATGTTAAAACCATATGCACCACTTAGAATTTCCCCCAAAGCACGACACTCACTCTTTTTTTTTTTTAATTTTTAAACAATGCATTTTATTTTGTTTTGTTTTGTTTTTTTGAGTTGGAGTCTCACTCTGTCGCCCAGACTGGAGTGCAGTGGCCGCTCCTGGCCACCGCTGCCTCGACCTCCCAGGCTCCAGTGACCCTTCCGCCTCAGCCTTCCAAGTAGCCGGAATTACAGGCATGCACTACCACGCCCAGCTGATTTTTTTGATTTACTGTAGAGATGAGGTCTTGCCCAGGCGGGTCTCGAACCCGCAGGCTCAGGCAATCCACTCACCTCAGCCTCCCAAAGGCGCAGGATTACAGGCTGAGCCACTGAGCCCGGCACGGCACTCTCTTATCTGTGCACAAGCATGTGCCTGAGACGCCTGTTTGTCCCCTTTGCCTATCCTATTTTTAGTCCAAAACTCAGTCTAAACATTGTCTTATTCAGGAAGCTTCTCTGGCCCTCCCAGTACAGGTTAGATCCTGCTCCCTGATGCTCCCAAGTTGGCCTTTGTATATCACAGAAAAGTATCATCTGTTTTTCTGTCTCTCTCACTAAAATGAGAGTTCCTTGAAGATTATTCCTCTGTGCACTCATGGGACCTAGCACAGTGCCTGACATATAACATCAATTATTTGTTGAATAAATGGGTAAACATAAGTGATAAATAATTTTAGTGATGGCAAGCCACTTAGGGTTATAATCAAGAGGGAGACACGATTCATTTGTTTAGTGAACAATTATTGAGGGTGACTATGTGCCAGGCACTGGGGATAGAATAACAAATAAAACAAAAAAGGTTCCAGCATTGCTGAGGAGGAGGGAAGAAGAAGGAGACAAGAGAGTAAAGAAATAATATGATACAGAGAGACTAAGGGGTGGGGGATGTTAAATGGTCAGGAAAAGCCTCACCAGGGTAGTGACAAGATGAGCTGAGATCTAAGTGGCAAGAAGGAATGAGACACATGAAGACCTGCAGTCACAGCAATTCAGGGCAAAAGCAAAGAGTGAGACAGTGCATTTGGCATATTTGTGGCACAGAAAGAAGGCCCGTGTGGATGAAGGGTGAGAAACCAACATAAGAATCTTAGGAGATGAGAATGGCAAGGTAAGAAGGAACCAAATCATACAGAGTCCTATAGACCACCAGGCCTGTGGTGTAGTTTGGATTTTATTCCAAGTAGAATAAGGAGCCACTGAAAGATGTGAAGCAGAAAAGAGACATGATATGATTTATATTTTTAAAATATATGTTTCTCTGTGAAATAATAAATAAGAATAGAAGCAGAATCACCAGTTAGAAATTTGCCTTAATCCAGGCAAGGGATAATGGTGGTTCCATCTAATATAGCAGTGACAAAGATAAAAATAAACAGAATTATGATATATTCTGGACATTATCATATCAACATTTTTGGCAGCAAATCCTGGCAGCTGTGTGGAGAAAAAAATTAAAGGCAGTGACGAAAATGGAGATAGGAAAGCCAGCTAGGAGGCTGTTGTAATAATCTAATAATGAAATAACACACAGGAGTAAGAGGGATGCTATATAAGAACAATTTAAAAATATAGGATATTTTCCTCCAGAAAGATGAAGGCTCTTTAATATTTGAAACAATCCTGTGAGGTAGGTTATCATTAACTCATTTTACAAATGGAAGGAAATTGAGGCAGAGTTAAATCAAGTAATTGGCCCAAAGTTATACACAGGTAAGCCAAGACCTGAACTCTAAAGCCCATGGCTGTTTTCACATATCATGCAAGCTCCTTTCTCAAAGGGAAGCAGCTGGACATAAAAGTGGACTTCAGAAAATAAAATATCATAGCATGAAGACAGAGGGAAAGCCCTGGAGGCCTGTTCAAGGGAGGAGTTAGAGATTATAACCCACGTAGGCCATCATTCTTGTGGGATGAGAAGAACTGGTATTAGTCTCTAGAAGAGGTCTGATTCAATGATTCTATGGGTCTGGTTCTTAGATACCCCATCTGGGAGAAATGTGAAGAGGAAGAGAAGACAAATCCAGGATTACAGATCCCCCAGTTCTCCCGCTGCCACTTCAAGTCACGGAATGACAGTGTTATTCACACTCTTGTGGAGGTGACCACAGCTCAGGGTGCTGTTCACAGCTACCTAGGTTCCCCTTTCTGGATCCACCAGGCTGGTAAGAACTTTCTTCCCCATTTCTCCCACACAGTTCCCATACCCACCGAATCTGACTCTATGCCCAGGATCCCCAGCTAACACTTCTGACCCACGGCCCTGGTGGCATGATGCCTCATGCACAGAAGGGCTTAAGCTAGTCCTTGCTGACATCCCTGTAGTGCTCGTCCCCACCCCAAACTTGCACTGGAGGGAGGTCTCCAGTGGGCAGCTGGAATTGGAGTGGCAGCACTCATCATCCTGGGCAGCCCAAGAGACCTGCTATCAGCTCCGATACACTGGAGAAGGCCATCAGGACTGGAAGGTATAGTCAAGCAACAGATGCTCACAGACCTCACTACACAAGGCATTCCTGCAGTTTACCATGTCTGTTATCAGGAGTGAGAGGGTCCGTGTATTCGTGTCTGGGCTAGTATACCTGTCTAGCTGACTCAACTGATGTCTTAATCTCTCTTGAGCATCTGACCCTACTGGCTACTCCCACTGAATATTTTCTCTTCTTTTTGCCTTTGGGATTTCAGTCTGCCCAGATTTTCTCCCTGCCTCTCTGATTGAACTTCTCACTCTCTTCTCCTGTCTTCTCCTTTCCACTTTTCTGTAATATGCTGTGCTTCCTAGAGTCCCATCCTAGGCTTTTTTCCCCTCATGACAAATAGATATGTTCTTCCTAGGTGAGTGCTTCAACTTCACAGTTTTAATGACTCTACATTAAAATGATCCAAATTTTACCACTCCTACCCCCATACGGAAAGGAATTTACAAACTACAGGCAAATTACCTAAACTGTTGAAGACTGTTTCCTCATTGGTGAGATAGGGATAAAGTTATCTACCTTACCGAATTATAGAAAAATTAAATAATGTATATAAATACCTAGCACAGACCGGGCTCGGTGGCTCAGCCTGTAATCCCAGCACTTTGGGAGGCTGAGGTGAGCGGATTGCCTGAGCCCGCGGGTTTGAGACCTACCTGGGCAACTTGGCGAGACCTCATCTCTACAATCAATCAAAAACTAGCCGGGCGTGGTAGCACGCACCTGTAGTTCCAGTTACTCGGAAGGCTGAGGCGGAAGGATCACCAGAGCCCAGCAGGCGAGGCTGCGGTGGCCGGGAGCGGCCACTGCACTCCAGTCTGAGCAACAGAGTGAGACTCCAACTCAATAAATAAATAAATACCTAGCACACTGCCTAGCATAGATATATGCATATATATGCATATAGAAGGTGCTCAATATATATTAGTTAAATATTAGGTTCTTTGTCTACTTTTATTCTCACTTATCACATATATATGCATCTATATACTTCTAACTAGACAGTTCTACCAAAACCCTCCCCCAAGACATTTCAGAATCAATCTATTCAAAACCGAACTCATCTTCCTCCCCAAGCTTTACTTTTATATTGAGATATAACTTATATACAATAAAGTATACAGATCTTAAATATACAATAAGTTTGTACATGTGTATACACCCACATACCCATAACCAGGACCAAGAGTTCCAGCATCCCAGAAGCTCCTATGCCCCCTTACAGTCAGTCCCCCATCACCAAGGGTAACCACTCTCCTGACATCACCATTGATTCATTTCGACTGTTATTGAACCCTACAGTATGGCTTCCTCAAACTTAGTTCTCCTTTGTTTCCTGTCTCTGGCCATGGGCACCTACAATTCACCTACCCAGGAACCCAAGTCTGGAAGCACCCTTGATTCTTCCCTTTCCTTTATCCTTTCCCTCTATTCATCAACAAATTGAGTACAATAATGTACTAACAGTACTGAAATCCCTACGTGGCCTGCCTGAGTCTCCTCTGTGACCATTCAGCCTTCCCATCCATGCTTACAGCACACTAAACGATTCTACCAAGCACCTCAGGTGGCATTAAATGCCTCTTTGGGCTCCCATGGTGCCTTGTGCTAATTAATTGTTGTGATTATTTACCTATTTGGACGTCTCCTCATTTGACACGTAAGAGACTGCTTTCTTTCCTTTCCCCCAGTGCCTAGTCCAATGTTTGGCATATCGCAACGTTCACAGCTGTTTGCTAAGTCTTCCTGCTTCTACATTGTGCTTGCACCCCAGCACCTAGCATAAGCTGGCATCCTCTGCGGCATGAGTATTATTTGTGGTCTGATCTGTGTGGTTCTCTGAGCGTGTCTCGGGTCTCCGTCGCCCGACCTGGAGTTGGCCAGGGTGTGTGCACCGGAAGCTCTGCCGAGGGTGCGCCAGGGGTGCTCGTGTCAAGGAGCCGAGGTCTGCGTCCTGGGGCGTGTATCCCAGCGCATTTCTCCTCGGGCCCGGAGCAGACCGGTTAGGGGGAGGCTCCCGGCCATGGTGCTCTATCCTGCACGTTTCTACCGGGAAGGGTGTTTCGTGCAGGTGGGGCTCTTTGTGGAGATTCCCTACCGCCCGGGGATTCACAGCGGTAGGAGTTGCGCCAAACAGATGCCGGCTGTCGAGGCCCGGACGCCGGGCCACCGCACGCTTTTCTGCGCAGGTGCTGGAGCCGCCCCTCGGGGCCCGGGGAGGAACCCTGGAACTACGCCCGCGATCTCGCTACCGTTTACAGCTGCGCGCCAGGCTCAGTGGCCCCACCTACCAAGGCCCCTGGAGCGCCTGGTCCAACCCCGCGAGGGTGGAGACCGCCTCAGACACCGGTGAGGACCGGGCTAGGTCAAGCCCGGCCAACGCCGCACTGCGGCTGCGTGAGGGAGGGGCGGGGCGTCGGGAAGGGGCGGGGCGCTGGGCGCGGCTAGGGGCAGTGTCTGGCCGCGGCTAGGGGCAGTGTCTGGCCGCACCGATCAGCTGGTGCGCCCGTCTGCAGTGCCCAGAGGCAGTTAGGGGCGGAGCCAGAAAAAAGAACTGGCGGGCCTGGGGGCGGGGCTCCAGCCAGGATGGGCGGAGGTCTGAGTGTTTTTGTCCTCTAGCCTGGATCTCCTTGGTGACCGCTCTGCTCCTAGTGCTGGGCCTCAGCTCCCTCCTGGGCCTGCTGCTGCTGAGGTGGCAGTTTCCTGCGCACTACAGGTACTGAACCCGCCAGGCGGGAGGCGGGCCGTGGACCGGGTGGGGCCGAAGGACTCTAAAAGAGCATCCTAGGGTCGCTCTATGACACCCGCTCTCTGGACCACCGCACGGCCACACCTATGGCTTCAACCGCTTTCTGTGCGTCTCCTCTGGGAATCGCACCGGCTCCTTACACTATAACATTCCCATTATACGGGACACCTCAAACAGCCCCACCTCCTGCTGCTTATCCCGGAAGGCTACAGTCCTTCCTTCATCCAGGGCAAAACACTTAGACATCTCCCTCCTCACCCCACCCCTATCCAATCGACCACCAGGTCTGATCATTCCACCTCCTAAACCTTGTTCAAACAGTGGCCCCCTTTCTCCCTCTCTCTCTCTCTCTTTTTTTTGTTGTTGGAGTCTCACTCTTGTCATCCAGGCTGGAGCGCAGTAGCACACTCACAGCCACCGCAGCATCGACCTGCTGGGCTCAGGCGATACTTCCGCTTCAGGCTTCCAAGTAGCTGGAACTACAGGCACACGCCACTATGCCCGGCTAGTTTTTGTGATTTATTGTAGAGATGAGGGCTCACCAAGTTACCCAGGCTAGTCTCAAACCCCCAGGCTGAGGCAATCCTCTCGCCTCAACCTCCCAAAGTGCCGGGTTTACAGACTGAGCCAACGCGCCCGGCCCTTTTTTTTTTTTTTTGAGTTGGAGTCTCACTGTCGCCCAGGCTGGAGTGCCCTGGCACACTCACAGCCACCCCAGCATCAACCTGCTGGGCTCCGGTGATCTTTCCGCCTCAGTCTCCCAAGTAGTCAGAACTACAGGCTCACGCTACCACGCCTGGCTAATTTTTTATTGTAGAGACGATGTCTCGCCAAGTTGCCCGGGCTGGTCTCAAACCCGCGGGGTCAGGCAATCCACTCGCCTCGGCCTCCCAAAGTGCTGGGATTACAGGCTGAGCCACCGAACCCGGCCTATGGCCCCCTTTTTCTAACCCTGCAGACACTTCCTGACTGAAACGGAGCCTCTTTTCCCCTCCAGTCTACCCTGACACAGCCACCAGAATAATCTTTCTAAAATGCAAACATGAACCTATCATTCCCCTCCTTAAATCCCTTTAATAGTTCCCAGGACATAGTCCAGGCTACATAGGATAACAAGCACAGCTCTGCAAAATCTGACCCCTGCCAGCACTTCCACCATCCTCTACATGCATCAGCTTTGCCAAACTGCTGGTGATTTTTTCCACAAGTCAGGTGGTTTACTTCTCAGTGCCTTTGCACATAATGTCCCCTCTGCCTGAAATATCCTCCCTGTCTGACTAAACCCATTCATCTTTAAATAACTTTCTTCACCAACTCTTAAAACACTTTTCCTGACCATCCCCCATTGGCCACCATTTTGTGCTCCAATACCATACCAGTAGCACTTTACCGCATTCATTTCTTTATATATCTTCTATTATACCTTACTTGGTCATCTTTAAATCCTTAGTGCAGTGCCTGCCAAAAGCAGGCCCTTAAATAAATGTTATTAATGAATGACTCATTTATGTGGGAAGACTAAAGCTGAGGAGAAATGCCTTCGGAGGCTATAAACATGAAGGATAGAATTTATCCCACCTCCAGTCCTTCGAGTGGTAACATCTGCTCTTTTTTTTTTTGAGTTGGAGTATCACTCTGTTGCCCAGACTGGAGAGCAGTGGCATGCTTATGGCCGTTGCAGCCTCGACTTACTGGGCTCGGGCGATCCTTCTGCCTCAGCCTTCTGAGTAGCTGGAACCACAGGCATGAGCCACTACACCCAGCCAATTTGTTGATTTATTGTAGAGACGAAGACTCACCAAGCTGCCCAGACTGGTCTCGAACCCCTTGGGCTCAGGCAGTCCTCTTGCCTCAGCCTCCCAAAGTGCTGGGGTTATAGGCTTCAGCCACCTCATCCAGCACATCTGCTGATTCTAGAAGACTTAGCTCAGAGGTCAGTTCTCCCAGGCAGAGTCTTTTGATGGTCCCAGGCTGGGCCAGGTGCTGCGTTCATGAGCTCCTGTCTCCCTTTGAACATGGCTCTCTTCGAATTTGTTTTTTTTTTTTTTTTAATCAGTATTTTTTATTATGGTTTTGTGGGGTACAGTTAAGGGTTAGGTGTACAATTACGTTTCATTCAGGCACCCTGTTGATAAGAGGTGTGAATTTCTAATCTGGTCCTATATATGAGCAGACTGCAAGTTAGCCTCCACACAGGTAGCCAAATCCAAAAGAGTTGGGAGAGAAAGGAAGACGGGCTGCTGAGCCAGGCATACTCAGTTCCTTTTCCCCAACTTACCAAGTCACTGCTCCTCCCCTAGAAAGATATGAATGAGGTCACTGAAGTGGCCTGAAATGTTGTTCAGCTAAAGTCCCTACACAAATATAAGACTGAAGAATTAGAGGTTACCCCAACACACCTGAATCCATACTCTTCCCAGATACACCACCCTCGCCAGTAACTTAGTAATAAGCTCCACTGGTTCTTTTCATTCATTCAACTAATTTCTTGAGCACCTCCTGTGAGCCAGACACAATTCTATACCCTGAACAGGAGTGAACAAATGGACAAACTCTCTGCTCTCACAGAGCATAAGTTTAAGTGAAGTGAGAGACAAAAAAAATGTATGCACATTTTAAGTATGACGTTCACTCAAAAGATGGTGTTAATTCAACGAATGCTATCATCACCATGCAACACGCAGGACAAGGAAAATGGCAGAAGCATGGCTGAGCAAATGTCATACAACATATTGCTACTGTAATTTAATTCAACTTAAAAAAAGTAATACCTATATAACATCTCTTAAAATGTGTATACTTTTTTGGGGACCCCCTGTATAACAATTAATAAATGTACAAGCCAAGTGCCAGAAAGAAAAACAGAGCAGCAGGAGACAGAGAATGGTGGGGAAGGGAAGTGGAACAATCTATAGTAGCCCCCCTTTATCCGCAGATTTGCTTTTTGCAGTTTCAGTTACCCATAGTCAACCAAGGTTGAAAAATATTAAATGAAAGATTCCAGAAATACACAATTCATAAATTTTAATTGTGCACCATTCTGAGTAGCATGATGAAATCTCTTGCCATTCTTCTCCGTCCGCCTGGGATGTAAATCATCCCCTTGTCCAGTGAATCCATACTGTATATGCCTCCTGCCCGTTAGTCACTTAGCAGCCATCTTGGTAACCAGATCAACTATATCACAGTGCTGTGTTTATTACTTATTTTACTTAATAAGGGCCCCAAAATGCAAGAGTAATGATGCTGGTATATTGTTCTAATTGTTCTATTTTATAATTATTGTTACTCTTACTGTGCCTAATTTACAAACTTTCTCATAGGTATGTATGAATAGGAAAAACCATAGTATTTATAGGGCTCAGTACTATCTGCAGTTTCAGGCATTCACTGGGGGTCTTGGAACATATCCCCCATGGATAAGTGGGGACTACTATGTTTTCAGGCAGGGTAACTGGGATGACATTTAAGTAGAGACCTAAATGAAATGAGGGAATGAGTTGACTGTTCCAGGCAGAAAGAACAGAAAGTGCAAAGGCCCTGAAGCAGGAGTGTTTGAGGCACCACCATTTGTTGCCCTGGCCCACCACCAAATTCCCTCCCCCACCTGAGGTTTTCTTCTTACTTTATTGCCTGGACCATGCTATTTTCTCTCAAGCCTTACTCCCTCCCCTCAATGCCTCCCTACCATCACACCTCAGTGCTCTTCTCATCCCTTCCAACTCATTCCTATGACTCAGTCTCCTCCTCGTCCTTCTCCCCTAGAAGACTGAGGCATGCTCTGTGGCCCTCCCTTCCAGACCTGCACCGGGTCCTAGGCCAGTACCTTAGGGATACTGCAGCTCTGAGTCCAGTGAGTATGCTCTCCTCTGCTGTCCCACCACCGGTGTTGGATCCTTGCCCCCGCAACACAACTTGCTCAAGGTCCGTGCCTACCAGGGTAACATCCCCAGGCACTACCCACTTCCCAGTTCTCCTGCCTACACAGTCCACCCCTTCCTCCCACAGGATCTACTCTAATCCAGCTCCTCTCCCTCATTTCTCCCAGCCTAAGGCCGCAGTCTCTGACGCCTATGAAGAAGTGGAACCCAGCCTCCTTGAAATCCTACCCAAGTCCTCAGAGAGGACTCCCTTGCCCCTGTGTTCCTCCCAGGTCCAGACAGACTACCGAGGATTGCAGCCTTCTTGCCTGGGGACCATGCCCCTGTCTGTATGCCCACCCATGGCTGAGCCGGGGTCCTGCTGTACCACCCACATTGCCAACCATTCCTACCTACCGCTAAGCTGTTGGCAGCAGCCCTGAGGGCAGGTGCCTCACTCCCAGCACCCTGAACAGATCTAAACCTTCTAGACCTCTCTGTGAACCTCCCCAACACCAGCACCTCAGACCTCACCTCCACTCCCCTCTGTCTACCCTCACAGGTGGGCTTCATAGCACAGATCTTGCTATACTGCTGCTAACATAAGTCCAAGATCCTTTCTCCACAGGCAGGCTCACTTAACTAAGCCCCTCTTTTACCTTCTTTCTCTCTCCTTTTTAATACCAAACTCCTTGAAAACAAACCTTTATGTCTCTTCCTATTTACTCTTCAGACTACTTCAGTTAGTTCCCCTATGACCACTTTTCTAATGAAAACTCCCAGGCAAAGTTCACCTCAAGTTCACCATCTAATTGCAAGATCCAATAGGATCTTGTTAATCATCAATTTATTTGATCTCTCTGTGGCATTCATCATGGCTGACTACTCTTTTCTCCTTTAAATTCTCTCTTACCTTGGCTTCCATAAAGTTATCTTCTCTCCTGGCTCTGCTCCTGCCTCTCTGAGTATACTAGTAGTTAAGAGGATAAATCCTGGAGTCAGAGCTGGGTTCAAGTCCTTTCACACTTGCTAGCTGCACAACCTGGGCAAATGACTTTTGAGCCTTAGTTTTCTCATCTGTAAAACAGATTATAATAGCAGCACCCTACTGAGTTGTGGAGAGTATGAAGTAAGATAATCTAAGTAAAGCACAGTGCCTAGGACATAGTAAATGATAACTATAGCTGAACTGTTGTCTATTCCTTCTTACTCTCTTATTCTGTCATTTTTTCCACTCCATTCTTTTTTTTTTTTTTTTTGAGTTGGAGTCTCACTCTCTTGCCCAGACTGGAGTGCAGTGGCCATTCCGAGCAACCGCAGCCTCAACCTGCTGGGCTCGCGCTACCACGCCCGGCTGATTTTTTTTTTAATTATTGTAGAGATGAGGTCTCACCAAGTTGCCCAGGTGGGTCTCGAACCCGCGGGCTCAGGCAATCCACTCACCTCAGCCTCCCAAAGCGCAGGATTACAGGCTGAGCCACCAAGCCTGGCCACTCCATTCTTAATATAGTCTCTAGTTCCATCTGTTCTCCCTGTCTCTGTTGTATGGTGATCATTCCAAAGTTCTTATCTCCCACCCAGACTTCTACCATAGCACCTATGATGCTTTATGCAAGTCACTATTTACATGTCTGTCTCCCATTACCAGATTGTGAGCTCACTGAGGGCAAGGGCCATAGTTTATTTGCCCTTTTCCCCCAGCACCTAGGTTAGTGCTCGGTGCATGATCGTTGGTCTTTAATAAATATTTTCTAAATGAATGAACTATTTCTGGGCAAAGTTATCTTAACCCCATGCCAACTTCCCTCATCCTCTAAACCATTCATATGCAGCAGTGAATTTGCTTAGATAATTCTGCATATAGAGTCTTCTAAGCCATTCAAATTTCCAAACATATGAAAACCATTTATTGTTTTTGGGGGGTTTGCTGGCTCCAAACATACCCACTGTATCAGTCAGGGTCTTGGCAGAAATAGATAGTACCAAACTGGGTAATTTGATGAGAGTTTAATAAAGGGAACACAGTATTTACAAAGAGAAGGGCAAGAGTTGGGAAAACCATCAAGCAACAGTGCAGTACCTGAGGGCTGACAATAGGGAGCTGGCACCACCCCAGGCAACCAGGGAAGGGGAGGGAGTGGTAGCTCCAGAGAGTAACTCTAAAAGAGAACTGCCTGGCAGGAGAGAGATCTGACAGGAGCTAGGGGAACAAATAGCTCAAGCTCACACTCCTCCCACACTAGCCTTGGGTCCCTAAAGAACAGAGTCAGAACCTTCACGTGGCTGGGAAGGACCTACTGAGAGTAGGCATACTGATGTCATCCATTTTCCCTATCCAGACCTACTCTCCATCTTTCTTCACCTCGTCCTGTGCTGTGCAAGGCTAATTCATATGGCCTGCATCAACTCATTCCCTTGAGCAATGGTTTCTGTTTGAATTCCACCAGTGGGAGGATATTATGAGTTGTGTCCCTCCACCTGTCCCCCCATCCCACAAATTCAGATGCTGAAATCTTAAGCCCTAGTACCTCAAATGTAACCTTATTGGGAAATAGGGTCGTTGCAGATTTCAATTAGTTAAGAGGTCATGGGCCCTATCCAATCTGATTAGTAGTCTTACAAAAAGTGAAATTTGGACACAGATACAGGGAGAAAGCCCACTGAAGATGAAGGCAGAGATTGGGGTGACACTTCTACAAGCGAAAAACTGCCAGCAAACCACCAGAAGCTAGAGGAGAGGTATGGAACAGATCCTTCCTCACAGCTCTCAGAGGGAAACAACTCTGCTGACACCTTGACCAGAGATTTACAGCCTCCAGAACTGTGAGACAATGGATTTCTGTCATTTAAGCCACCCAGTTTGTGCCAACTCTAGCAAATGAATACAATGGAAATCACACAAGGAGCCTATGCTTGGTTCCACGTTCTCCCTGTCCCATTTTCTCTGCAACCCCTTCCAAATGGATCTCAGATACCCACTTTCCTGATCCTGTCCTCTCCAAAGTCACCAGCAATGTTTCTCAATAGCCAATTCTTACCCTTTCTGCCATCATTCTACTTGACCACTTTTACATCATAGAACTCCTCCCACTTCAAAATCCATGTCCGTATAATCTCCATTGCCTTTCTTCATCCCTTTGTTTTTATTATTATTATTTTTGAGTCAGGGTCTCATTCTGTCACTCAGGCTGGAGTACAGTGGCATGATCATGGCTCACAGCTTCAAACTCCTGGCTCAGGCAATCCTTCTGCCTCAGCCTCCTGTGTAGCTGGGTCTACAGGGATATGCCACCATACCCAGCTAATTTTTTTTGTTTTGAGTTGGAGTCTCACTCTGTCACCCAGGATGGAGTGCAGTGGCATACTCTCGGCCACCGTAACCGTGACCTGCTGGGCTCAGGCAATCTTTCTGCCTCAGCCTTCCAGAACTACAGGCATGTGCCACCACACCCCGCAAATTTTTTTATTTATTGTAGAGATGAGGTCTCGCCAAGTTGCCCAGGTTCGTCTCGAACCTGTGGACTCAGGCAATCCTCTCACCTTGGCCTCCCAAAGTGCTGGGATTATAGGTGTGAGTCACTACACCTGGCCTTAGACGACCTTTTCTATGATTTCTGGGGTTCAGGAACGTCCCACTTTTAACCCCAGCACATCCAACTCTGTTTTCCAAGATGCCTGGAAACAGAGAACATGAATGCTTCAAAGTAAAAGATAACAGTAAATTGGGACAAAGAGCTCCAAGTCTTTATCTATCATCAGAATTGATTTTAGGCTGATTGAAAAATCTAATTTTTCCTGATTTTTTTCTGGATACCACAGCATATTGCCAGGATTCGGGGATTAAATTAAACAACTTAAATCCTGAAGGATTTAAACTATCTGACTATCCCTGAATCCTGGCAGTATGCTATGGTATCCAGAAAATTCTGTGTGCCTTTGGGTAAGTTTCTAACCTCATTCTGACCCGGTTTCTTTTTCTGTAAAATGCAGATACAGTATCTACCTTAGGGATTAAGGATTGAATTGTATAATGTACATAGACTTTCAACACAGAAGTTAGCAGAAGATCAATAAGTGCTATCCACTATTACTTGTATTATTCACCTCTGAGCACATTCACACAATTCATTCAAGACAGAGCACGGGGCTGAATGGGAAGCAGAACTGGGTTACCACCAACTTCTTTGCACCTCGGACACATCCCTTCCCTGGGCCTCGGTTTCGCCATCTGTAAAACATGGGCTTGTTGCCGGGAGGGGGACACGTCTAAGAAAGTCCCATGGGGTTCAAGTCACAACATCTCCTGTAGGGCAGCCTAACCTACCTTCCGACAGGCAGGTTTGAATCCTGATCCTTTTTCTAGACCTTAAAAACTTCCCCTCTTTCAGACTCATTTTCCCGGTTAGCAAAACAGCAAACACACCAAACACACAATTGTGTTACTTCCTCTCCCGCAGGGTTCCCACTAGACGCCACGCACGGCGGGATGACCCCACCCAGCCCTGGCTTCTTCCCGCCCCCAAGGGTCTGGCTCCGTCCCCTGGGCCGTCCCACCACCCGCCGGCTCTCCCTTCTCTCCTCTGGCTGGCTCCAGCGCTTTGTGTTCTCTCTGCACGTGTGTATCAAGAATACGACCCACGCGCAGGCTTTAAGTGTGAGCATCCGCAGGCATTCAGACCCCCCGGAGCACCCGGACACCTCAGGCTCGCAGCAGATGCAGGAATTCCTAGGAGTGAATGGCAGCGCATCAGACACGCGGAAGCAGCGCAGGCCCCGCCCCCAAGAGCGCCCCGCCCCGCCCCTCTCGCTTTCAGACACCAATTATCCGCGAGCAGCTTTCAGACTGTCTCCCACCCTTCAAATCATGCTCCTAGGCTGGATTCTCGTGATATCTGAGACTTACCCCGGAAGACCCGCCCCCTGCGCTGTAGAGACCAATGGGCGAGGGCGACGGGTGCGTCGGTTGGATTTTGAAAGAGCCAATGAGTGCTCGGAGCGGAGAGTTTAAGAAGCCTAAGCCCGTCTTGCAGAAGCCGGTCCGGGATTGGAACCTAATCAAGAGCGCACGGTGAGAGGTGCCTGGGCTATCTGGGGTTGGGCTGCAGCCCGCTGTGCTAGGCCGGAAGGGCTGTCGCCGTGGGTGGCCCCGATTGTGTGGCTGACCGAGAGCGAAGGAGACCTTCGCTGCCCTCTGAGCACGGTCGCCCCTTCCTCCAGAGCTCAGCGGGCACCGACGCCAGGAGGACCCCTCCCCCTTCCGGCGTCCATGGCGCAGTTCGTGTTCGAGAGTGACCTGCACTCGCTTCTGCAGCTGGACGCACCCATCCCCAATGCGCCCCCTGCGCGCTGGCAGCGCAAGGCCAAGGAGGCCGCAGGCCCGGCCCCCTCGCCCATGCGGGCCGCCAACCGATCTCACAGCGCCGGCAGGACTCCGGGCCGAACTCCCGGTCAGTGGGGTGCGAAAGAACCCGGGTGCGAGAGTGGACGACTGAGAGCATCTTTCGTGCTCGCTTACCCCCGGGAGCCTGGTCACACCGTCTGGCTTCTCTTTCTCCGCCCCAGGCAAATCCAGCTCCAAAGTTCAGACCACTCCTAGCAAGCCTGGCGGCGACCGCTATATCCCCCATCGCAGCGCTTCTCAGATGGAGGTGGCCAGCTTCCTTCTAAGCAAGGAGAATCAGCCGGAAGACAACCAGACGCCCACCAAGAAGGTATGTGTCTCAGAGGGTTCAAGGCACGGGATTTGACTGTTCTTTGGGTAATACCATCCTGCCTCACCACCACCCTTCTATGCCAGGAACATCAGAAAGCCTGGGCTTTGAATCTGAACGGTTTTGATGTGGAGGAAGCCAAGATCCTTCGGCTCAGTGGAAAACCACAAAATGCCCCAGAGGGTAAGACCCGAGGGTCTTGGTTCTTGGAGAGAGGTATCAGTTCATTCCCTGGGCTGAGGGGAGATGTTTGTCTGCTCTTCCTACCTAAAACTGAGGGCTAGGGAGGTGTCGATTTTTCCAGTGTCTAGACGTGCTTTGTTGCCATAGGTTACCAGAACAGACTGAAAGTACTCTATAGCCAGAAGGCCACACCTGGCTCCAGCCGAAAGACCTGCCGTTACATTCCCTCCCTGCCAGACCGGATCCTGGATGCCCCTGAAATCCGAAATGACTACTGTAAGTGCAATCTTATCCTTGCCTGGGAAATAGACAAAGAGGGGAACCAGGCATGCAAGGGCACTCATGCTCTTGTCTTTCCATCTCTGGCAGACTTGAACCTTGTGGATTGGAGCTCTGGGAACGTACTGGCTGTGGCACTGGATAACAGCGTGTACCTGTGGAGTGCTGGCTCTGGTGACATCCTTCAGTTGTTGCAAATGGAGCAGCCTGGGGAATATGTATCCTCTGTGGCCTGGATCAAAGAGGGCAACTACTTGGCTGTGGGCACCAGCAGTGCTGAGGTGCAGGTGAGACTTGTCCCTGTACTGCAACTCTAGCCTCATCAGACCTGGGGGCTTGCCTGGCTGGAGGATGTTAATGCCAAGAAGTCCCAGGCTCTGATCCTAGTGGTCTCTCTCTAGCTATGGGATGTGCAACAGCAGAAACGGCTTCGAAATATGACCAGTCACTCTGCTCGAGTAGGTTCCCTAAGTTGGAACAGCTATATCCTTTCCAGGTTAGTGGTTTTTGCCAGTCTGTGGCAAAATCAGTCTGATTTTTGCCCACTCTTCCCTTGCCTGTACACCTCTGAACAAAACAGCTCTGGCTTGTGTTTGGTGCTACCACAGAATCTGATTACCTTCTTCCCTTCCCCAGTGGCTCACGCGCCGGCCATATCCACCACCATGATGTTCGGGTAGCAGAACACCATGTGGCCACACTGAGTGGCCACAGCCAGGAAGTGTGTGGACTGCGTTGGGCCCCAGATGGACGACATTTGGCCAGTGGTGGCAATGATAACTTGGTCAATGTGTGGCCTAGTGCTCCAGGAGAGGGTGGCTGGGTTCCTCTGCAAACATTCACTCAGCATCAAGGGGCTGTCAAGGTGAGTGGGGTTGGGCTGAGGCCTCTGCAGACCCTCACCAATAACCTGGGGATTGTTAAGGGGAGATGGGATGGTGGGATTAGATTAATGTGTGACCCATATAGCTCCTTGTCTAGCTCTAGTACCTGCTGACCCTGCCTTTATCCCACCTAGGCTGTAGCTTGGTGTCCCTGGCAGTCCAATGTCCTGGCAACAGGAGGGGGCACCAGTGATCGACACATTCGCATATGGAACGTCTGCTCTGGGGCCTGTCTGAGTGCTGTGGATACCCATTCCCAGGTAGTCTTTTACCTGTTGCTACCTGTCACTCCCAGAGGTGCCTCTCTCCCAGATGCCCACTCCAATGGCTTTACCAACTCTACACTCTGATTCCTAAATTCAGCTCTCACTCAAAATCATTTCAAATGGTCTGTGACTGTCTCCAACTCTATTTACTATAGGTACCACCACTTGAATATGTCCTAAATTAAACTTGTCACTTTCCCTTGACTCCCTGAAATGTTTCTCCTTCTCTTATATTGCTTCAGAGTGGCAGAACCTGCTCAAAAAATCTGAACAGCCTCCTAGAATCCTTCATCCTCCTCACCAGGAGATGTCATAACAGTTTTACCTCAAAATACCATTCATATCTGTCCCCTTCCCCTCAGCCTCCTTCTTCCCAGTGGAGACCCACTTCAACAACTTCCTCACCGCTCACTGGTCTGTTATTCTTTATTATTTGTGTTATCTCCTCCACTCTGTCCTCTATGCTGTGGTCTGTTACTGCCCTCCTTAGACCTGTAGCAGCTCCCATCACCTATGGCATATGATCCAAACCCGTTAGAGATATTTGAGGCTCTTATTGGTGGGCTTCCCTGCAGCTACTTCAGCTTCCTCTCCTTCCACTCTCCCCACAAGCAACTTCATTCTACATGGGATCTGCCACCTACTAACTTAATTCGCATGTGACTTAAGCAACTTGCTGAACTTACTACTGATTGATTCCTTGTCTGTAAAATGGGTAATAGATGCTCCCCAACTTATGCCCCAATAAATCCATCATAAAGTTGTTAAGTTGGGGACCATCTGTGATTGTCTCTCAGGACTTTTATAAGGATTGTGCTGCTTAATGCTAGAATGGACTCATTTCTGGTTTGAGCAGCCAGGGCTGTATTCCATGCTCACACCATCCCTTTCCACAGGTGTGCTCCATTCTCTGGTCTCCCCACTACAAGGAGCTCATTTCAGGCCATGGCTTTGCCCAGAACCAGCTGGTTATTTGGAAGTACCCAACTATGGCCAAGGTGGCTGAGCTCAAAGGTAAAGTAGTGCCTAAGTGAAAAGCCAAACACAAAAGGCTACATATTGTATGACTTCTATGTAAAATGTCCAGACAGACAAAATAGATAGTTTTAATGGTTGCTAGGGACTGAGGGGAAAACTTAATGGGGAGTGACAAAAATATTTTAGAATTGATTTTAATGGTTGCACAATTGTGTAAAAAATACTAAAAACCACTAAATTGTACACTTTAAAAGGATGGATTTTATGACATGAGAATTATACCTCAATAAAGCTGTTAAAAAAAAAAGGGAGGTGGCCATCAAAATTGTGAGGGCTACTGGCATGTCTACATTCATATGTACTGCTCTTATTTGATCAGGTCACACATCCCGGGTCCTGAGTCTGACCATGAGCCCAGATGGAGCCACAGTGGCATCAGCAGCAGCAGATGAGACCTTGAGGCTATGGCGCTGTTTTGAGTTGGACCCTGCACGGCGGCGGGAGCGGGAGAAGGCTAGTGCGGCCAAAAGCAGCCTCATCCACCAAGGCATTCGTTGAAGACCAACCTATCACCTCAGTTCTTTTTTATTTTTCTAATAAAGTCATGTCCCCTTTCTTCTCTTCTCATGACCTATGTCCCAACAGTTTTCCAAGGGGCTCCTTTCTACTAGGATCAGAGAGCTACAAATGTCCCTCCTGTCTGTAGACAGGGCTCAGCAAGCTGAACATCCCACCTCCTCCATTCATGCATGTACACACACAGCCTCAGTGGTTTCCTCTGTCACTTTTAATTAAGACACAAGTGAGTAAGCAGCCTCCATAGGCTGTATTCCTAGGCCCCCACCCACCCTGACCTTTGGGCCAGAAGCTCCTGCTTCAGTGGAGGAGGGAAACTGGGTCCACAGTGACAGATTATTGCTGACCTCTTCAGTGTGAGGAAAAAGGCCACAAGACCCTGGTGGGGCCAGCCCTGAGTGCTCCTCTCCCAAGTTTGACAGGGAGGGGGAAGTAAGTGTCCAGCCCTTTTAGCCCTCAGCTCTGGAGGGCAATGAGGCCACATCCCTGGAGCTGGCCGGGAGAAGCAGGTGAGGAACGGAAGCGGTAGTCCCTATAGTCCAGCTGTGGGGAGGGGAGGGCCAGTCCCCTGCTCAGTCCTGACCACATAAGCCCTGGTCACAGGTGATGGGGAGGGCACTGACGGATGCTGCCCAAGGTGCAGTCCTGAGGCACTTAGGTGGGCGCCTATCTAGGCCATGTTTCTCAGTTGGCCTTGACCTTGGCAATTCCTGAAGCTCCATTTTGCTGAAGTGCACGGGGCAGCCGCTTGCCTTTGGTGTAAGAGTGATACCAGAAATTTGAAAACAGCATGAAGAAGATGGTGCCATACATCCAGATGAGGTGAATAATGACTGGGTACTGGTAGTTACAGCTGGGCATGAAGTAGTACTGGGAGATATGCAGTGAGACCAGGACAAACTGGATCTAGGAGTAAAAAGGCAAGGGTCAGAGGGAACAGTGGGAGAACTAGAGGGGAAGAGGGGGTAGAGGAAGAAACATTGAGTGGGGAGGGATGGGGTCAAAAGTGAGATAGGTTGGACAAGGCAGGATCCAGACTAGGAATGTTGGGATGGCTCCTCACCAGCTGGATGGCTGTCATGTGCTTTTTCCACCAAAGGTAGGGCTGAGCCACAGGACCAAGGGCAGACAATCCATAGTACAAGTACATGATGACATGCACAGAGGAGTTTATCATAGCATGGAAAGAGCCCATTCCACCTGTGAGTGAACAAGAAAACAACAGAATTGAGCCTCATCCCCAGTGCCCACCCCCTTCCCCCAAAGGCCTTTTACCACTCACCTGGGGCAACCTTTATTCCCCACCACCAGCTCCAGGGAAGTACTGAGTGATGGAAGACATGTAAGAAGGTCACCTGTCCATCCTTCTTCCGGAGAATAAAGATCACCTGAGAGAAGAGTGAGAGAAGGGGGTTCATAACCTGGGCCTCTCCCCTTTGTTCTCTCTCAAGTTCTCACATCTCATGTTACCTACTCACCGTGTCCATCAGCTCAATGAACTTGGAAAAGAGGAAGAGCCAGGCCACCCGAACCATCTGCAAAAAGTCAGGGCAGCCTTAGGACCCTACACACTACTCCAAGAGCCTCCCCAAACTGGCATGAGCACAGGTCCCACACTGCTCCTATCCCCCAGGTTGCTTATGACCTAGACCCAGCCCCTACTTACCCTAAGTGCTTCAGGGCTGTTGGAAAAGTCCACAGGGTCACAGCGCCAGGTATAGGTACTCAGCCAGCCAGACATCAGAAACTACGAAGGGGTGTGGATTAGACCACCACAGTTCTCCCCTCCCAGCCCAGCCATCCCTTCACTAGCTGAAGACATGAAACTGAGTCTCTCCAGAAAAAACAGATGCCATGCTCGGGCCCTGTGGCCCACCCCTTATCCTGCAGGCAGGAATTAAAGCCCAGGCCATTCCAGAGGCCCACCTCATAGACAATGTAGAAGGAGAGTGCCACCAATGAGAAGTTGTAGACAATCATGAAGCCACGGAGCTGGAAGGGTTTTCGATTGGCCATGATGCGAGGCCCCAATGAGAGAACGAAGTACATGTAGGTCAGGAGGATGGAGGTCATTAGCAGGGGGGATCCCATCAGAGGGTAGCCCTGGATCCGGGGATCTGTGAATAAGGGTTAAAGGAATCAGGGATGGTCAAAGAGTTCAAAGGGTCTTCACCAGGTCTACAGACATGAGGTCAGGGCACAAAGGGCCAAGGGGTGCACAGGGACTCTCCACTAGGAGTCAGCCCTAGATCCAGGGATACCAGAGAAGAAGGGAGGAAAGAGGTGGTGGACAGTATCTTACCTGCATGCTTCATCATCTCCTGGTACCAGTTCACAACAGCCTCCATCCTGGTTAAGGACTCTGGGGAGGTACGGAGGTCGGTGTCAGACAGAGATCACTGTGCACCCCCATCCCACAGAGACCAGACAGAACCAGACAACTCCTGGTGCCTCATTGCAGAAAGGGCAGAGAACAGTGGAAGGAAGGAATTGCTGGGGACTAGCAGGAGGAGGAGTCAGTTTGGCAGGAATATCTGCTCCCTACACATCCTGCCTGCCTGGAAAGGGATGTTCCACCCTTCCTCTCCACACCTTACTCTTCTCTCCTCACTGCTCCTCTCCCCTCTCCCTCCACAAGAGAACTCTCAAATCCTGGTCTCTTTATGGAGAGTCTTGCCTCCTCATCAACAGGGAGTTCATCTACAGAATGAACCTCCTCACTTTTCCTCGTCCAAGTCCCTCACCTCCCTAGCTCTGGGTCTTTCTTCTCCCCAGGGATTCTCCCCTTCAGTCTCTCCTCTCCTGCCCTCACATCTCCCTGGTCCCTCCAGTCCAGTCCCTTCTAGGGACCATCCTCTCCTCTGCTAGGACTCGGATCTCCCTGGTCCTTTTTGTCCTTTCTGGAACTTTGCCCACGGATTCCTCCTCTCCCCTCTGGGACACTCATCTCCCTAGGTTTCTCCCTTGCTTTCCCAGGGCTCTCACCTCCAGCCTCTCCTCTCCGGCGCGCTCCACTCTCCTCTCGCAGAGCCCTTCCTCTCCCGGAGCCTGGCTCTTTGAGACTCCTGCCCTGGCGGCTCCACCTGTCTGACTAGATCTGGCAGCAGCCCCGCCCTCCGCCCGCCCCCGCTGTACTGCGCATGGGGTGGAGGGTGGGTCCAGGCCACAGGTCAGTGCCTTGGGGAGCAGGACCCACCAGGATTGGGAAAGCTAAGTAAAGCCCCAGACTCACCACCCACCCACCCTGGACCAGATGAGCTAAGGTTCTAGGTTCTGAGCCAGAAACCTCCCCCGACCCCAGCCCCAGCCCTAGCCTGGGCCCAAAGAACTGCTGAAAATCCACACCCAGAATCCTCTTCTGAGCCAGCCGTAAATTCTTAGTTTGCCCTACTTCAGAATGGGTACAATCACCCTTCCCTTCCAGGGAGGGGCAGGGAAGCTAGTGGCATGTGAGGAGGTGGGGGAGTGGGGGAGGTCTCAGGAATCTTCTCCTCCCTCATGAGTTAGGCCCCCT
This sequence comes from Carlito syrichta, assembly GCF_000164805.1. NCBI lineage: Eukaryota > Metazoa > Chordata > Mammalia > Primates > Tarsiidae > Carlito > Carlito syrichta. The sequence goes on along the minus strand of NW_007247306.1, from coordinate 60,800 downwards.
CCCCCTCAGAGCCTAAAGGAATGTTGGGGGAAGACTCACAGGGACACAAAAGCCTCTGCCCAAACCCAGAAGAGCCTGGGACTCTAAGACAATCCCAGAGGGACAAGGCATTCTCCCAACAGCCAAGGCAGCAGGTGCTCCCAGCTTCCTCCAGATCCAGAGAACCACTTGTGCAGGTGCCAAGTAAAGAAGCATGCCTTCTGACACCTCCACCTGGGGCTGCACAGGTCCCTCCCCACACCTCCATGTCATCCTACACTTCTTCGGACTCACCCACCAGTCAGGCCCAAGCCCTGCCATCCACACACCCCCTCTCACTCAGCCCTCCGCCCCCAACACCCCCAGTGACAAAGGCACCACACATGCCTCCTGCCTGAGGGGGAGGAGGCCTAGCTCCTGTGGCATGCGTGACTTCTGACAGTCACATCTGCTCCGGCCCCTTTCACAGGCCCATTGCCTGGTGCATATACACAGGCTTCCCAGCACTCCCACTGGAATGCACACATACAGGTCACTCACACATGTGTGTGCAGAGATCCCATCACATCACTACTCCATCTCCCACCGTCAGGTCTTGCGGGTTGCCCCTTCTGTGGGCTTAAATGTAGGCTCTAACACGGCGCCTCTCTGACACATATGAGTTTGCCAGCTTGTTATCGCTCTCAACCACCAACCTCCAAGCTCACCCTCCCACAAACACACACCCTGGAGGTCAGGAGGAACTCAAGGCTTCTGGGAGGACCTCTCCCCACACTAGAGGAAAATCTGGGTGTGTCCCTCGAGGGGGAACTCAGTCCTTTCCTTCCTTTAAGATGAATGGAAGGGAAAAGGAGCCGGGAAAAGGAAGGGGGAGGGGAAGGGAGGGAAAAGGAGGGGAGCAAGAGAAGGGAGAAGGGCAAGAGCAGGAGGTGGTGTAGGAAGGCCCAGTTTAAGCAAATGGGGGCCAGGAATGGGGTGTCGGGAGAGGGAGGGTACTGGTGAGGCCCGGCCCCAGGGAGCTGGGGCCTCCC
>NW_007247306.1:22856-59371 GCF_000164805.1 Carlito syrichta | reverse complement strand
TCCCGGCAGGAAGAGCCGCGGCCGGGACTCCCCACCCCTTCCCTCGCTGCTCCCGGCCCGCCCTGGCCGGTGGCTGCGGCCTGGCGCTCGCGGGAGCATGCTGCCTCTTCCCGACGTGCAGCCCGATGGCCCAGTGCTCGGCCCCCTGGTGGCTGCCCCGCCAACAGGACCACACATCTGTTTGCGGCAGCCCCAGCTTAGGACTCGGGAAAAATTCCAGGGCTCAACCTTCCCCTGAAAGGGCTACCTCTCCAGCGCGGATGAGCCCAGAAAGATTGGCGGGAGGCAGCCGGTGTGTGCTAAGGGCTGACCTGGGGTGGCAGGAGGTCCTAGCGGGAGGGAAGCCTTCTCCAGGAGCCTGTAAACCTGGACGTGCCCTGGCATTAGGATCCTGATGAGACTGTTGCATTGGAGGTGGGAGAATTAAAGTGGCCTGGGGCAAGAATAGTGAATCATTGGCTAACTGGCCTTCACAGTAGTGAAAGGGAGAAAGGGAAGTGAAGCTGGCCGTGGCTGAATGTAGTAGGTCTTGAAGGCCAAATAGGGCAGTTTGATTTTTATTCTAGAAGTAGAGGAGAATCAGTGAAAATTTTTGAGATTATCATCAGCCGTGTATTATTCATTCACTAAGCATTTATTGACTACCCACAGTGTGCAAGTCTGTTAAGCTCAGGTGATTTGTCCCCGCTTTCTCTGTGCTTATAGTCCAGCTGAATCACTTCACCCTGGCAACCAGTGTGAGGGGGTTACTGGAGGGAGACCAGGTGAGAACAACAGCCTGAGCAAAGAAGGTTTGGAAGCTGATGAGATTGGAGGGACAGTCAATGGAGAGATTTCTTCCAGACTGCTGGACTAGTTCTGTATATATTTAGTTGTCTATTCTACATTTCCCTGGTCCCACCAACTGGACTGAACTAATAGGGGCAAAGACTAAGTTTTAGTGAAATGAAATCTGTATCTCCAGCAGCTCCTAGAACAGGAGCACACAATGATCCAATAGGTGCTTGAAGGATTTGTGGACAAAATTAGGAAATTCAGAAGAGGGGGTGGTTGGGAGAAATGATGTGTTCATAAATGGTGGGATGTAGCTATGTGGAAGTTTAGTCCTAGGGGTTAGGTAAGAGGTCTAAACCAAAGTACAGCCATGATCCAGCCCATTAGTACTTGCCCTTGAAAGGAAATGGCAGAAGAATCCACTATTCAAAAAGCTCAAACTTCTTAACATTGTACACTAAGGTCCAGCCAGATCTGGTCCCTACCTGATCTGCTCATTCTACCTGTGACACTCTTTTGGGTCACACCCTGTGCTTTAGCCATTCCCCAAGGATGTCAGCATCCTTCATACTCCATCTAGCTCCCATAATCATACTGTAATACTCTAATCATACTCAGTGTAATTATCTGTTTATCTGCACTCCCCAACTATAAGCTCCTCTCAGCTGTGGCTATGTTTAGTTATCTCTGTATCTCTAGCAACTGGCCCATTGTCTGCCATTCAGTTGACCCTTCATTATGTTTGTTGAGTGAATATTAGTGTGAATGGGACACTGCAAAAGAGAAGTCAGGGGACCCAGAGTAAAGTGGGAGGACAATAAGAATTCAGAAGCCTTTCAACTTCCTTTGGGAGCAGGATTCATTGAGTCAATAAATACTCAATGATTTTTATTGACAGCCTAATATGTCTCTGGTATACTCTAGTAACTTTGGGGTCACACCTGACTCAAAAGACCTGAATTCAAATGTTCCAGTTAGTACCTGTGTGACCTTATATGAGTTGCTGAACCTTTATAAAATGGGAACATTAAAAGAACCTATATCATAAGACTATTGTGAAGATTGAAGGAAATAGACCATATTAAGTGCTTAGCACTGTTTTTCTCAACATTTCATGGACAAAGTGAGGAACTACCCAATATATCAAAAAAGCACATACTTATATGTAGATTCATGAACAGTCTTTTAACAAATATTCTTAAACAGTTACTGTGTGTAAAGCACTGTTCTGAGAGCACTATTGACAGGTTTTGGATTAAACGTCCATCACAAGAGTGCACTAGAGATGAACAAAGCAGACCTATGATAGATGATGAAATTGTCCCAGAGGCCAAACATAGTAGCGATAGGGAACTTCAACTATGAGCTTTTAAAATTTTTTTCACATGGACCACATTGGCAAATTACCATGGCAAGCCTTCAGTAAATTTTGACTGACTACATGAATGAACATGCTCAAAAACACTTTGTTCTGCTCTTGTCCTGGTCCTGGAAGAAAGCATCTTCAAATAGTTGGTACAGACCACCTAGCCCCAAGTCTTATCAAATGGGCATCTCCATGGCCCTGGGGTTCCTGCAAAACAGTCTAATGGAGAAGATAGAGCTATAAATTAATAATTATAGTAGCACATGGTATTTCCAAGGAGATAAACACAAGGATTATGAAAGCACTGGGGTAGGGGACACCTTAACCCAGCAGGATAGGGGTTAATTCTCAAAGACATCACAACATTGACACCTAAATTGAGCCTTAAAGAACATTTCTAGAAGGCAGGGGAAGACATTCCAGGCAGAATATATGAAGGCATAGAAGCAAGAGATGTGGCGGGCTGTTTGACGTAACTCCGGCCCTAGGAGTATGTAGGAAGGGCAGGAAAGGTAGGCAGGAGTCGGTTTATGATGAGCCTTGTGTGCCATGGAAAGAAGATTGGATTTAAGCTGGGCTCGGTGGCTCAGCCTGTAATCCCGCGCCTTTGGGAAGCTGAGGTGAGTGGATTGCCTGAGCCCGCGGGTTCGAGACCCGCCTGGGCAACTTGGCGAGACCTCATCTCTATAAAAAATCAAAAATAAGCCAGGCGTGGTAGCATGGGCCTGTAGTTCCAGCTACTTGGAAGGCTGAGGCAGAAGGATCGCCGGAGCCCAGCAGGTCGAGGCTGCGGTGGCCAGGAGCGGCCACTGCACTCCAGTCTGGGTGGCAGAGTGAGAATCCAACTCAAAAAAATTTAAAAAAGAAGATTGGATTTTATTCTGTTTGTACTTTCAGCCCTGGCTACACACTAAAATCCCCTGGGGCGTTTTAAAAATGCCTGACTCTCACCTCCAGATTGACTTTAATGGTTGTTAATGGGAAGAGGCTGGGGCATGTTTACATGCTGTGTGGAAGGAAAAGAGGGGATCCAGCATAGCAAGGGGAGATTAACCTCGGGCTAAGAACACTTCTCAGACTGAAATGTATGGAAATGAAGAGCAAGTTCGTCAGTGAAATTGGAGGAAATTGAGGGAGTTTTTGTTTAAAGGAGTCTATTTTTCCCTGTAATCAGAGGTGAGGTATTTGCTGAGCATGCAGTGGTGGGGAGGGGTAGGATAAGGAGTTTTAGGGAATTGGCATCGTCTGGAGCAGCTGATGATGGAGTGCTGTGAAGACTTGGTGAGCAGAGTTGAAGGCTCCACTGGAGACCATGAGTACACCAGTTTAGAAAGCTGTGTGGGCCGGGCTCGGTGACTCATCCTGTAATCCCAGCACTTTGGAAGGCCGAGGCAAGTAGTTTGCCTGAGCCCAGAGGTTCCAGACCAGCCTGGGCAACTTGGTGAGACCTCATCTCTACAATAAATCAAGAAAGATTAGCCGGGTGTGGTGGTGCATGCCTGTAGTCCTAGTTACTTGGAAGGATTGCCTAAACCCAGCAGGTTGAGGCTGCAGTGACCATGAGCATGCCACTGTACTCCAATCTGGGTGACAGAGTAAGACTCTAACTCAAAAAGAAAAAAAAAGAAAGCTGTGTGATGCTCTCCAGCAAATGCAAGAGAGCAGAAATGGGACCATTTGAGATCTGCAGGGAAGCCATGTGGAAGGCCTTGCAGGTGAGAGAGAGTTCACTGAAGTTTAAGTAGAAAGAAAATTAAACCAGAGGCAGTCTGATAAACTGTAGAAACTGAAGGGGTCAAGGAACTCACAGGCTTGATAAGGCTGAAGGCCAGGTGTAGTGAAGAAAGAATATCTAGTTTGGCAGCTACAATTCCACCTCCTTCGTGGAGCCTTCCTGACTAAGGGGAAGTGAGGTGACTTCCTCTGGGACCCACCCTGTCTGACTCACTCCTCACTCACTGCTCTCCAAGGAGTCCTTCTCCATCCTCTTTCTCAAGAAGATAAATCATTCATGTGGTTTTTCCAAAAGTTCATCCTGAAAATTCATCTGTATGAACTCTATTCATCTGTATGACCTCTATTCCCATGATTGTTTGGGGCTTTATATGTATCAGCATCAAAATTAAATGGAAGTGGGATCAGAGAAGCAGGATTGGCAGTGAGGAAACAGAAGGGAAAAGATATGCCTGCATATTCACAAGTGAGTTCGTGTGTGGAACAATAGAGGGGAGGGAATCAGCTATGAACAATAGGACCTGAGGGTTCAGGTGAGGTACAACAGGTGTGGCAGCTGGGAATGGAAGCAGCCTCCTGGGGGCTGTATCAAGCCTCTCCCTTCACCTTCCTGTAAAGGACAAAGGGCATCTTCTACACAGTACCCACACAAAGGAGCTGAGAGGAGAGTTGAGTCCAAGAGGAGAGTTGAGTCCATGAGGACAGAAGAGCAAAGATGAAGGTGAAGGGTTTGCCAGTTAATCATTCTGCATGTCCCTGGGCCTTAGCCAGCTAGCTAGTATCCTCTTCCTAAGCAGACTGGGACCTTGACTGAAGGAACCTGGGACTGGAAAGACACCTGGCTGGTAGAACAGAGAGAAAGCATGCAGACAGTCATCATATCATCTGGAATTTGAGGGTGTGCCTGGACCTCTGAAAAGTCAGGGCCAGATCTGATCCATCAATGAGTAGCCAGTACCTACACACTATGGGTATCATTCACTGTTCACTGAACAAAAGCTCAAGAAACAGGAGAGGGTGTGATAGAATCTGCAGGAAGAGATCTGGTGAGAGAAAAGCGTTGGCTATCAGGATGGAGGAAAGAGTTCGATCTAGAAGACATGTGAGAAGGACCAAAAGGGGCAAAAATAAACTTCCTGTTCTATTCAGTACTTTCTCTGGCAAGTATGGAGCCAGCTGCTTTCTATATGCTCTTATGGTTCCATCCTGAAGGTAAGTACTATTATCACCTCTTAACTGATGAAAAAATGGAATCAGAGTGGTTGAAGGGTTTGCTCAAGGTCACATTCCAAGTAAGGGGGAAGCAACACAAGCACTTCAGGCTGAGGAAAAGGCATGAGCAAAGGTACAAACCTAGGGAAGCACAAGACAGGCACAGGAAATTATAAAGGATTCAGTTTGGCTAAAGGATTTGGTGAATGTAAGGCCTTCATGTGATAGAAGGCTAGAGTAGATAGGCCCCAAATCATAAAGTGTTTCCAGTTTTTTTAAATGAGGAGTTTTGTTTGTATAGGGGTGTCCCTGAAGATTTTTGTGTAGGGGGTTGATATGATCTCCATTGTGCTTTAAAGAAAATGTGGCAACACTAAAGCATATTATCAAGAGGAAAGCAGAGGAAGAGAGGAAGCCCAACTGGAAGCCAGCTCAGCGGCACAGGTGTGATACAACAAAGGCCTGACTCAGAGGAATGGCAGTGAGAAGGAAGAATAGGGGATACAGCAGAGAGAGGACCCAGAACGGACAGCAGGTTATTCCTTGGCTAACTCAGGTGAAGCAGGATGGAGAAATGAACACAGCATGGGACCTCTGAGTTTGAGGCAAGATGGCCCATCCATCAGGCAATCTGAAACACATACTGTAAATTCAGGAGAAAGGACAGGGGTCTAGAAAAGTCTGAGGACTCTCAGTACAGAGACAAAACCACACAAAGTGGACTGTAGTAGCCCTAGTTTGGGTTGTATTCAGATACTTTCCCATCCTCCTGCTTTCATTTCCTTTAAGGAATTCTTCTCCTACTCCATTGGTTCATTAATGTTAGTATTTGCCCCAACTTTCCCTCAATCCAAGCTGCTAATGGCACATAATCCAAGCAAAACCAGAGTTCTTCCATGGGATGAGCTCTAATAATGTAGAGTAGAGAATTGCAGAGACAGAGAGTCCAGACAACATTTGATCCCCTGAACCCACCTAAAGTCATCCACTTAACCCAAGTACAGTTGGGTCTCCTTTTATTTTTGGTTAAACTAGATTAATTGTAATGTGTTGTAAGTAAAACAGTCTAATATAGCATCAGATAAAAATGAGACTGCTAGCCGGGCTCGATGGCTCAGCCTATAATCCTGCGCTTTGGGAGGCTGAGGTGAATGGATTGCCTGAGCCCGCAGGTTCGAGACCCGCCTGGGCAGCGAGACCTCATCTCTACAATAAATCAAAAAAATTAGCCAGGCGTGGTAGCACGTGCCTGTAATTCCAGCTACTTGGAAGGTTGAGGCGGAAGGATCGCCAGAGCCCAGCAGGTCGAGGCTGCAGTGGCCGGGAGTGGCCACTGCACTCCAGCCTGGGCGACTGAGTGAGACTCCAACGCAAAAAAAAAAAAAAAAGATGGTCAAGTATACAGGGAGGAAGTAGTAAAGACTTAAGAGGAGTAGGTGAAATTTGAACCAGAGGGATTAATTGTTCAGCAGGTGAAGAAGAGTGTTGGAGAAGGAAAGAGAGGACAGACATTCTGAGTAGGGCACAGTATGTGTAAGACATGGAGGTGTGATGCAGCACCTGATCCCAGGTAGTGCCTTATGGTTACAACTGGCAGGACTTATAATAAAGTGGCAATAACATTGGAGTATGCCATGACAAAACAAGGTCTGAAGGACTGGTGGTGAAGCGAGGCAAGCATAGGACCAAAGAGCTCTGATTTTAATACCCAGTGAATCAAATACAGCTACCCATGAAGGCCTGAGCCCAGACCTATGAGGCAAGAACTCATCACAACTGCACACAGAAAGCTTTAAGTGGTGAAGAGCCCCTTTAGGGTCAGAATGTAAGAAGACTGTGGAACTGAATCTTTAGCTGGTTTGGACAAGGTACAGTTTAAAAGGGATGAAGGCTGAGTATGGTGGCTCACGCCTGTAATCCTAGCACTTTGGAAGGCTGAGGTGGGAAGGTTGCTTGAGTCCAGGAGTTCAAGACAAGCCTAGACAACCTAGTGAGACCCTGTTTCTACAAAAATCAAAAAATTAGCTGGACACAGAGGCTTATGCCTGTAGTCTCAGCTACTTGGGAGGCTACCAGGAGGTGAAGGCTGTGGTGACTGCACTCCAGCCTGGGTGACAAGAGCAAGACCCTGACTGAAAAAAAAAAAAAAGATTAAAAGGAGCATTTCAGGTGAGGGAGCTTGTTATTTGGTCTCAAATCAAAATGGTATACAATTTAAGACCCAACTGGGGCTTAATGGAAGAATATAGGCTACTACTAAGTGGGAAAAATAAAATTCACAAAACTAGATTCAAAATCGATTTATTGTGTTAGGCAATCCAATGTAAAAAGGTTCCAGTGCCTACTCTGTACTAGTTGCTAGGGAGATACTGCAGTGGGTGAAATGTGCACAAAAGTGTCTCCTGAGCCTGAGCTCTTGAGACGTGAGCACAGGGGAGCTGCAGAGGGAGGGAGAGGTTAGGACCCCTTAGAAGGACTAGTCAAACTATTCAAGCAACAATTACTGAGAGCAAATTTCTAGATGTACCATAGGAATAGCTAATATGTAGTGAGTTTCCTCCATTGTCAGCACTATTCTGAGCGCTTTGTGTGTATTAACCCATTTAAACCTTACAGCAATCTGATGAAATAGCCACTATTATCATCCCCAGGAATAAGGAAATGAAGGCACAGGAAAACTAACTTGCCCAAGGCCACACAGCTAGTAAGTAGCATGGCTAGGACTTGAACCCAGGCAGTCTGGCACTAGAATCTGTTCTTTTTTTTTTTTTGAGTTGGAGTCACACTCTTGTTGCCTAGACTGGAGTGCAGTGGCATGCTCACGGCCACTGCAGCCTCGTCCTGCTGGGCTTAGCCGATCCTTCTGCCTCAGCCTTCCAAGTAGCTGGAACTACAGACACACGCCACCACACCCAGCTAGTTTTTGTGATTTATTGTAGAGATGAGGTCTCACCAAGTTGCCCTGCCTGGTCTTGAACCCCTGGACTCAGGCAATCCTCTGGCCTCGGCCTCCCAAAGTGCTGGGATTACAGGTTGAGCCACTGTGCCTGGCCAGAACCTGCTCTTTTAACCAAAAATGTTATTTTATATTACTTCTCCAAATACAAATCATAAAGGTAATAATAACAACAGCACTACCATTTATACTGTTTATTGATAGGCCAGGTAATGTACTATGCTAGGCACACACATTATCTTGGCAAAGATCACACAGTTCTCAGGTGGAAGAACTGGGATTCAACTGACAAGCCAGGGTGCATAGAGGACAGTAAAGTACACCAGGAGCTAGAGTAAGTTTGTACAAGGTACAAATGTGAAGCATAAAGCAGGAGATAACTGACCTAACCTAGTAGGAATGGCACTGAGTTGTGGACAGACTGGATCTTTGGAAAGTTTTAAAGAGGAGTGATTTGTGAGCTGAATTTTGAAAGACAATTGGTTAAAGTGTTCCATACAGAGGGAACAGTGGGAATAAAGGAATGAAGGTTTCAAAGAGTCTGTTACATTCAGAAAACTGCAAGCAATTTGTATGGCTTGGGAAGTGGATGGCAGAAAATATAGAAGATAAATCAGGAGGAGGCAGTGGGGCTAGATCACATAAAACCTTACTTGCCTTTCCAGTAAATTTGAGCTATTTTTTAAACCTTTCCAATGAAGTAGATGTAATGGCTTTAAAAAAAAAAAAGAGTAAATAAATATCCCTGGGGAATCTAGTGGCTTAGTTTGACCTTCAGACTAGTAAGAATTCTTTGAAGTCTATTTTCTCTGAATAATGCTTGTATCCTAAATTTGTACTCTATTTTAAATTACTTACCCTCAAGTAAAATGAACCTTTCTGGATTTTATTTTTGTAGCTTTCAGTGTGCCTGGCATACCACCTTACCAACATACCAGGTATGCGAATCCCAGTTTGAGAAATAAGGAGAGCGAACTATCAGAATATATGTGTGTGTGTGTGTGTGTGTGTGTGTGTGTGTATTTTTTTTTTTTTGAGTTAGAGTCTCACTCTTTTCCCCCAGGCTAGAGTGCAGTGGCACATTCATGGCCACCACAGCCACAACCTGCTGGGTTCAGGCAATCCTTTCACCTCAGCCTTCCAAGTAGCTGAAACTACAGGCGCACGCTACCATGCCCAGCTTATTTTTTGATTTATTGTAGAGACAGGATCTCACCAGGTTGCCCAGGCTGATCTCAAACCCCTGAACTCAGGCAATCCTTTCGCTTTGGCCTCCCAAAGTGCTGGGGTTACAGACTTGAACCATTTTGCCAGGGCTGAATTTTTTTTTTTTTTTTTTTTTGAGTTGGAGTCTCACTCTGTCGCCCAGGCTGGAGTACAGTGGCATACTCACAGCCACCGCAGCCTAGACCTGCTGGGCTCAGGTGATCCTTCCACCACAGCCTTCCAAGTAGCTGGGACTACAGACGTGTACCACCACGCTCAGCTAATTTTTTGATTTATTGTAGAGATGAGGGCTCTCCAAGTTGCCCAGGCTGGTCTCAAACCTGTGGGCTCAGGCAATCCTCTCACCTTGGCCTCCCAAAGTGCTGGGATTATAGGTGAGAGCCACCACGCTTGGTTAAAAGGATTTTAATCAAGAGAATAAAGGGATCAGATCTGCATTCAGCAAGAACTATCTGGCAGCTTTTTGGAAGATGCGGTAGAGTAAGCACAACTGGAGATAGAGAGCATGGTGAGAGGCACAGAGCCAAAAATGTAGGGCAGGATGGATAGATACTGGGAAGACTGAATTGATAGATTTGATACTTGATTGGCTATGAGCGGGCTGGGGACACAGAGTGGGAATAGTTTAGAAAAGCTTCTGTATTCCTAACTTAGGTAATGTCTGGGAAAATTAGAAGAGACACAGGTGTGGAGGGAAAGATGATTGGATTTGGACATGCAGGTACCTGTGGACAATATAGGTAGAGATGCCCAACAAAAATCTGCAGCTCCACCTGGGCGTGGTGGCTCACGCCTGTAATCCCAGCACTTAGGGAGGCAGAGGTGAGAGGATTTCCTGAGCCCATGGGTTCAAGACCAGCCTGAGCAACTTGGTGAGCTCTCATCTCTACAATAAATCAGAAAAATTAGCTAGTAGTGGTGGCGTGCGTCTGTGGTTCCAGCTACTTTAGGGAGGCTGAGGTGAAAGGATCACCTAAACCCAGCAGGTCGAGGCTGCAGTGACTGTGAGCATGCCACTGCACTCCAGCCTAAGTGACAGAGTGAGACCCTGACTCAAAAAAAAAAAAAAAAAAAATCTGCAGCTCAGCAAACAGGTCTGGGCTGAAAATAAAACTTGATTGAATTATGCACATAAAAGTGTTGTCACAGAGACAGTAGGTAGAATAAGAAGAGGGTTAAGGACAAGTTCTACAGAATAACAATATTCAAAAAGCAGGCAGAGCCAGGCATGGTGGCTCACACCTGTAATCCAAGCATTTTGGGAGGCTGAGGTGGGAGGACTGCTTGAGGCCAGGAGTTCAAGACCAGCCTGGGCAGCATAGACAGACCTTCATCTCTACAAAATTAAGTAAGAAAAAATTATCCAGGCATGGTGGCAGGTGCCTATAGTCCTAGTTATCAGGAGGCTGAGGTAGAAGGCTAGCCTGAGCCGAGGAGTTCAAGACTGCAGTGAGCTACAGTCACACCACTGCAGTCCAGCCTGGGTGACAGAGTGAGGCCCTGTCAGGAAAGGAAAGAAGGAAAGAAAGAAAGAGAGAAGAAAGAGAGAAAGGAGGGAGGGAGAAAGGAAAAGAGGAAGGGAGGGAGGAAGAAAAGAAAGAAAAAAAAGAAAGCCAGTCAGCTCTGTCTACATGGTAGCAAGCCCTTTCCAAGTGGTAGCCCCTGTGCGTTCAAGGTTTTCAGGCAGGGGCCATATTGAACCTCCATAGGTAGGCACTGTGAAACCTCATGACTGAACAGAAAGGGGACCACAGCCCCTGTTCCTACTCCTGGCCCAATGTCAAGCTTCAACAGGCTACCCATCACCCCACACCCATTCTGGAGCAGACAGGAAAGGCAAATAGAAGAAAATGCACACCCCTCGGTAGTTCATTTAGAGTTAGACAGTAACCAGGAGCTGACCCAGGGTGGGCGTTTGGAAGGATTCAGCCTCCGTCCTGCCTGGTGCTGGGATCAGCTCACACGGCTCCTGTGTCCACAGGGCACAGAGAATACATTGTCCATAAGGAGGATTATTCTGTACAAGAAGCTCAGACAAAGGGAGAGGTTGTTTCCAGCTGCCTGGGGGAGGTGAGAAGGGGGTGGGAAAAGGGACCAGCCTTGCACTGGAGCATTCCTGCAGAGTTCAACTTCTTCCCTTCGGCAGCAGGACAGGAGGTGGGCAAATAACACCCCTCCAGCTCAGTCCTAATGCTGGAAGCCATTATGGAGTTAGAAGGAGCACTGGGCTACAACCTGTGTATATCAGCTGTTTCCCAAAAAAGTACAGGGTTGAGTGCAATGAACCAGCTACGTAGGGCAGCAACAGAACCAAAAGGGGAAGAAAATGAGGTAAACAGGGCAATGAGCAAAAGAAGGGTTCAGCAATGGCCAGAATCCCAGGTTCAGGGCAGAGCTGGAGAAGGAGAGATCCTAGGCAATGGGCCTTATGCTGACACGGATCAATAAGCTTCTACCTTCAACAGAATGAGCTCTGTGTTGTAGCAAGCTCTTCATGTTTCACAAGGTGCTTTTTTTTTTTTTTTTTTTTGAGCTAGAGTTTCACTCTGTCATACAAGTTGGAGTGCAATGGCAAGCTCATGGCCACTGCAGCCTTGACCTGATGGGCTCAGGCAATCCTTCTGCTTCAACCGTCCAAGTAGCTGGAACCACAGGCAGATGCCACCATGCCCAGCTAATTTTTTGATTTATTGTAGAGATGAGGTCTTGCCAAGTTGCCAGGCTGGTCTCAAGCCCCCGGACTCAGGTGATCCTCTCACCTCCGTCTCCCTAAGTGCTGGGAGTACAGGCGTGAGCCATTGCACCTAGGTAGCTGTTGCTTCTTTCTCCACCCTGGACACAAACCGGGGAGACAATGACCTAATCTATTTTTTCAGGGGCCCCAAGAGTAGGAGAAAGCATAATCTCCAAGCAAAACAGGGCAGTCAGAAACAGGAATACTACCAGAGTAGGCCAAGAGAGTTATCTTTTTTTTTTTTTGAGTTGGAGTCTCACTCTGTCACCCAGGCTGGAGTGTGGTGGCATGCCCATAGCCACCACAGCCTTGACCTGCTGGGCTTAGGTGATCCTTCTGCCTCAGCCTTTCAAGTAGCTGGAATTACAGGCACATGCCACCACACTCAATTAATTTTTTGACTTATTGCAGATATGAGGTCTTGCCAAATTGCCCAGGCTGGCCTCAAACCCGTGGGCTCAGGCAATCCTCTCACCTCTGCCTCCCAAAGTGCTGGGATTATAGGCATGAGTCACCGTGCCCAGCCAAGAGTCATCTTTTGCAAATCCTAAATGTGAGCAAGTATGACCTCTTCTTCAAAGGAAGCTCCACATATATCCCCTACTGAGGGAATGAGTGTGTTAGGGGTGGAAGATACACATTCTCCAATTTGGTGTTTACTAGGCTATGTGGCTGTATCTCCCCCAAAATGGGAGATGCTACAGAGGTTTGTGTACCCCCAGAAATTTTTTAGAGGGGCAGGGGATGGAAATGAGAGCATGTGCTTCCAGAGTGACGAATATAGGTGTAAGTGCTTCCAGAGTAAGGAGTGTTTGCTTAATGGCATGAGATGTAGGTAACATCCTACATACGTTCCTGTTAAGACAGAAGGACATTTCAATTCTAGAAAGACACAGAATCTGTTTTAATAGTGTGGTGAGAATGAAGCCAGTATTAGCCTGGGACAACAAAGAAACTTGGGGTTGGTGCCATCCAACCGGAGGGAACCTTTTCGTGAAATAAAGGACACCAATCACCAAAAGATGCTCCAGGGGTTTTAGAGAAACACAGCCAGAACTCTATCCAATATGCCAGTTAGCTTTGACACTTCTAGTGGGAAGGAAAAGAGGTGACAAAATAAAGAACACCTGAGTGGGCTAATGAGGCAGAACTGTTTAAAGTAGGGGAAAGGTCTGGCATTGCCTCAGAGGTGATGACAGGACTCTCTTGCTGCTGTGTATTGTGGACAGTGAACTTTGTAGACACCATTCCTTGTCTTGATGCAACAGGAACAGATGTGACATCTGGGACCACTTTCCCAGTGCTTTGCTGCCACAGCCTGGCAGAACTCTGTTTGGCACTGAGCAAATGCCAAAGTACCAGTGTGTGACAGAGAGACAGAAAAAAATGCAACTGGAAGGTAAGAACAGGAGGGAAGTCTCAGGATTTTTAGATCAAATTTAATTAAAGATAAGACTTTTTATGGAGAACAAATCAGAACTGCCTTGCAGCACTCTTGAAATAGTCTCTGATCCCTATGTAGCTTTCATAAATTGCTGTCAGACAACCCTCAGCCAATGATTCTCAGGAATCCTTTGGTCCATTTCTGCTGACTCATCCCCTGCCCTTGCCCAAAAAGGAGTGCTAAGAAAGGCAGCTCAGGCTGGATGTCCAAGCCTACTCTGTTCTTCAAGTTTATAAAAGCAAGCAAAGCTATTGAGGGCTGCCCCTCCCACCTTCAGTCTGGCTTGTATTTGAGCCACAGGCTTAGTGGAAAGGAGAAGAGCCATCCTGGCTAGAGTCTGCTCTTACAAGAACAACTAAACCCTATTGGCAGTGTGAAGTACAATTCCCCTCAACTTACAAAATATGAAAACTTAGTCCAGGGAAAGGGGCTTCTTCTTTTTTTTTTTTTTTCTTTTTGAGTCGGAGTCTCACTCTGTCACTCAGGCTGGAGTGTAGTGGCATGCTCATGGCTTCCGCAGCCTTGACTGCTGGGCGCAGGCTATCCTTCTGCCTCAGCCTTCCAAGTAGCTAAAACCATAGGCATGTGCCACCATGCCCAGCTAATTTTTTTTATTTACTGTAGAGATGAGACCTCACCAAGTTGTCCAGGCAGGTCTCAAACCCATGGGCTCAGGCAATCCTCTCGCCTCGGCCTTCCAAAGTGCTGGGATTACAGGCGTGAGCCACTGTGCCTGGCAGGGACATTTTCATGGGCTGAAGAAAAACCCTTTCTCACAGTCCTGCCTGGCAGAAACACTTCCTGAGAATTTCCCCATCTACTGGTCCTTTGACATTTTCCTTCATGTATATAGGGTAGGGTAAAGGATAAGGGCCTTTGTGACTATTTCCCGGGTAAGAGCTGAACTGACTTCTCAGAGGACGCAGAGAAGAGCAGGCCCAAGTTTTACCAGAGCTGTAGGTGGAGTTTGTCCCAGCCCAGAAACCTCTTAACCTGCAGCTTAGAGGATATCCAGGATGGAACCCAGGAAGAAGGACCTGCAGAGACAGTGTGCCTCCAAGGACACAAAGGTTGCTACAGTTTCTGGCAGCACGAAATAAGCACAAGTTTATTTGCTCTCGTGTCTATCAGCTCACTATTGACATGAAGCAGTAACAGATCAGGGTAAATTCTGGATCAAGGATTGTGGAAGACAGTGGAAAGAAAGTAGATAGTAAAAACTATCATTTATTGAATACCCATTACTTCATATACTGTGCTGAATGTTTTACATTCATTTTTTCATTTTAATCCTCACAACAATCCTATGAGGTAGGTATCATCACCATTTACAGATGAGAAAGCAGGCTCAGAAAATTTAGGTCACTTGTCCAAGATCACACAGTGAGTCAGTGGTGGAGCTGGGATTTGTCTGTTGCTGAAAGCTCATGTTCTTTTTACTGTACCCATCTAGATGAGCCTTGAACAGAAGGTAATTTCACTGCCCAGCTCTACAAAGAGCACGTGGGAATGGAGGTTGTTAGCCACACACTCACCGCTGGTAGGGATGCATTGAAGCTGACTTGATGTTGGTTTTTATTCCACTTGGCATTTTCCCTAAAAAGAACATGAAGAAAGATATCTGAAACAAGGTAAGACTTTCAAGACAAATCAGACATGTGGTATTTCAGGTCCCCTTCTGCTACCTCTTTATCATCTCAGAACTTCTGTGGCCTCTGAACCTGGTTGGCAGAGAAGAGAGGTGTGGTTCTTCACCCAACTCTCTCCCTGATGGTGGCTAGGAGGAAAGGAATGATGTGGGAAAATAGTAGGAGGGGTCAGAACACAACCCAGCAGTCTTCTGCTCATCCACTCCTGAAAGACAGCTAAACCTATGTGATCCCCATTTAATGTCACAGGTAAAAGAGTACTATGTTCTCTCTCTTCTTTTTCCTTTTTAGAAAAATATCATAAGAACTACAGAATCTCTCATTTTAATTGTCCCTTTTCCCAGACAACTTGGAAGAAATACCTCTTTAGCTGCTTGCATCTAAATTGTTCTCATAATTAAAACGGTGAGCAGGAGAGAAGACAGGAAGCCAAGAGTAAGAGAGACAGGATACAGAGAAAAGAATAAATGTAGGACTGGGAAACTTGCCTGCTTGTCAATTTCTTATGCACCTACCAAATGGTCACAGGGTCTGACCATGGATTTCACTACTTATGAAGAGATACTGACAACACACCTAATAACCCAAGTATATGAGACAGAAGGATATTAAGACAGAGGTGTGAGATATAGATGGAAGACAAGAGCAGTTTCTGTTACTCAAAGTACTTTCTCATTCTCTGGTGCCTGTTGCAGAAGTCTCAGATACGACTTTTTTATTGCTGAAAATTGTTTACTAGTTATGGTGCAAAGAAGAAAAGGAGAAAATCTTCATGGTTGGAAATGCTGGGGGCTCAGATAATCTAGCTTACTCTCACTTGCCTGCTCAAACTCAGCTACATTTCAACCCCTGCCACCTTACCTGGTTGACCTGCTTGAGCCATTTGTACCCCACTGAGCATTGGCTGCTGCTGGCTTGGAGCTCCTGCCATCTGCACCTGCTGTAATCCTGAGCTTCCTGCGAGGATTGTCCCAGCTCCTGGCTGGCCTGGCTGGCCAGGACCACTGCTGCCTGAAGGTCTCCAATTAGACAGCCCCTTCCCAAAGGCAACAGCTGCCACCAAGGCATTGGTGTCTGCAGGGTTAAAGGTCTGCTTGTTTGGCCGGAGACCTAAAGAAGAAGTGGGGACTGTGACATATGCCTCTGGTGCATGACCGAACCTGGCAGCTGAAAGACCAGTATGAGTATCAGGGTCTGGCAGGTTCTGATGTCAGCAACATCTAGACTCCCTTGTACCGCAAAGGAAGAGCCAGAGAAACCCCAAGCCTATCTCAGAATTCTCTCTTCTCACTTTGCCCATTTCTTCCACTTGATTCAGGCTGACCTTAAATAAGGCGTTGGACGCAAACCCTTTCCCAAGTAGTTCATTCTCATTTCCTAACTTCACTTCTGCCTAAACCACCATTCCTATTCCAGTAATTTTTTTTTTTTTTTGAGTTGGAGTCTCACTCTGTCGCCCAGACTAGAGTGCAGTGGCCGCTCCCGGCCACCGCAGCCTCGACCTGCTGGGTTCCGGCGATCTTTCCGCCTCAGCCTTCCAAGTAGCTGGAACTACAGGTGCGCGCTACCACACCCGGCTAATTTTTTTATTTATTATAGAGATGAGGTCTCACCAAGTTGCCCAGGTGGGTCTCGAACCCACAGGCTCAGGCAATTCACTCACCTCAGCCTCCCAAGGCATGAGATTACAGGCTGAGCAACCGAGCGCGGCTTCCCGTAATCTTATCTACCTCTACCTCTCCATTTTGCCACCAATCCCTCCATACCTCCACTCTCTGATTCTCGCTCCTCTTTATTGATTTTCTCCAGAAGGTTTGAGCACATTTTATTCAAGCTCTGGATCTGCTTCTGTAACACACACAAGTTTGTGCAGTTTAGGGTAAGTAGGAAATAATATGGAGATGTTTATTTTTTGTGTTCCTCCAGAGGCAATTTTGGTGTAACTAATGGTGCATTTCTACTAGATAGGAATGTTAAATCCTAGCTTCTCATGACGGGACAAGGATGGGGCAGCAGGACAATGACTCAGTCCAACCTGAGCTGCATCTGCACCAATGCGGGCAGCATCCGTCGTCAGTTGCTTCTCCTGCTCTTCAACCTCAGGATCAGGCTTGGTTCTCAGATGGTCAGGGACTACCTCATGGCTGAAAACGGGCACCCGACCTTCAGTCTGTCGCTGTAACACACAGATTTTATTGATCCTACTATGCACTCCAAGAAGAGTTAGTCTAGCCTGATATACAGTCCCTTCCACAAGCAAACTGCATTTTCAGGGAAGACACAACCCGAGATACAATATCTAGTTTCCTAGGACAATGCCCCCTTTACTCCATTCTTCATTTCTGCCTTCACACACCCTGTCTCTACCAGACCTCGGGGCAAATTAAACTACCTCTCTCTGCTACATTTTCATCAAAGACTAGAATATACAAAATCACAAAAGGATAGACTTTTTGGCTCAAGACAGATGTTGGAAGAGAAAGATTTCTGCCTTGGTGACATATGCCTCAGGTTATTATACCATTATTTGGAAGTGGCTCCCTCACCTCCAGAAGGACAAACGCAAGACCTCCAAAATGCAGCCCTTGCTTCCTACTGCCACACATTATTCCACAATAAAACCTCTAACCCAGTCAGAATAACAATCAAAAACAGTGATCTGGGTTCTCATCTAAGAACTTTATTTCACAACTTGTACCTTTTCTCTTCTTACCATGAGATCTTCATCTCGGTCTGGGGACAACACCAAAGGGATGATGACCTGGTTACGGAACAGTGGTGTCTTTTCGTGCTTCAAGACCTTGTTCAGAGTATTCAGCTGTCCAGAGAGCAAGGCAAAGCTGTCCAGGACTGAGGGCCTGGTAGTGGTAAGAAGGTGTCAGAATGTTCCACCACTTCCCTAGGGTAGTTCCCAGTAAGTAGTTTCTAAAGGATCCTCTGACCAGGAACACCAAGATTCATCCGCAAAAGTCTCATAGCCCTATGACTAGCCTAGGTGGTAGCCAGACTAGTTAACGGGGATGATGAAGTTAGGAAAGAGGGACATGCTTTCAGTTTCTGATACAGATGTAGAAACAAGGCAGTTTATTGCTTGAATGGGGTGGGGAACACTGGCAAAATAGGAACCATGGCTACACCACTACAACTAAAACTTCAGAACTGGTTAAAGCCTCCTTTTCAGCCTAGAAATAGAAGCCATGCTTCTAGAGCAGTTGGACCCCACTGTAGTGGGAAAACCTCATCACTAGAGAAGCCAAAGGGTAAGCATCAAAAACTAGAAAAGTACCTGGGTTGGGAAACTGAGCATTCCTCTACTTCCTTGCCATGAACTTGTTAAATGTTGGGAAACCCACCTATTTCCAAACCAAAAGATGTTTGCAAACTGATAAATGGTTACATCACTGGAAATGTCCTATTCGTCAGGAAGCCAGGCCCCCCGCCCATAGAACCCTCCTCAGCTCGCCTTGGCAACTCTTACCAGGTCAACCGGTCATACTCGTTTTCCAACTTGTAAATGAAACTCCCCAGTGAGTTCTTCAGATCAGCCACTTGACTCAGCAGTGCATCTAATGATGCCTCAAGCTGCTTCTCCTCCCTCTGCACCAATAGGAACAGGTTGGTTACCCAAATAAATGTTGAGTATGACACATACAGAGGAAGGCTGAAAAGCCAGGGAAACACTGTGCAACACCAGTCAGATAACACAGGATCTCATTGGCACAGGACAGCCAGGTTGTTTTCTATCTTTGGTATTTGGGTTACAGACAGCATCAACCCTTAGACCTTTCAACCTGTCCACCTGTCCCCAAGTCCTCCCACCAACTGATTCCTTTCTCCCATCATCTCCTAATCCACACCTAGTTTTCCTCTGCATTAGGTACACATCCTACTCTCCGTCATTGAGAAATTTTTGCCAGACATAATGCCGGAGTTCATTATCTCATGTGCACCTCTGCAGTACATGTACTCCAGTTTCTGTCCTAACATCTGCTTTGTGAGCCTGGCTGTCTTGTCAACCTCTGAGAAATCTGCTTTTCATGAAGCTTTCTCTGATATCAGCCCTGCTCTTCCCTCTACCTTGTCCCCACCAACCATCCTAGCTTTTCATTTGCTTTCAGCATTTGATATTTCAACCTTCTCCTTGCTGAATTAATTTGCACAAATTTATCTCTATGTCAATATTCCTGTTCTTTTTTCACAAGCTTAATCAACCCATAAACATTTATTGAGAGACTACCAGGTGTAAGAAACTAAGTGACAACTGAAAAAACAAAAACTACACATGCTCTTAAGCACTGGACAATTTTAAATGCTGGAGGTCTGCAAAGAATTTTCTTCCCATCTGTGGTCTCCTGTTTCTTCACCCTCAACAACTCTTGGGCACAGGCTGGGAAGAATGATGCAAAACCGTCCTGCAAACCCTATAATGTGCCTGACGGCAGCTTGATCCTGAATTCCACTATGGCCTCAGATTATAAACAGTTTAGCTTGCGGCACCGTAGCACACAATTCCTTCACTTCTCAGGCTTCTCTCCAATGACAGATCCCCTGTTACGTCTGCATCCATCTAATAGCCTATGACCGGGTCTGAGCCAACCCACCACTTTCTTGAGCTGTCTTCTTTGGACTACCTCTCAGCCTTCCCAAATTACAACCTAATCCTTTCCCACACCCAAGCAAGTCAGTGCTGCCTCCTCCCTCCTGATTTAGCCCGAGTCCGTCTCTCTCCTGTCAGCCGGGCTCCACCCCCACATCTCACCTGCGGCGCTCCCCTTCCAGTTGGCCTTGCCCCCCATCCTGCGTTCCCTTATCAGCCGCGGGTTTCGTACGCTTCTCTCGGCCCCAACTCTTCATTTCCCCAGCCAGCCAACTCCCGGCCCCCTTATACCAAGCTAGCTAACCGCTAGTTGGCCGAAGCCGGCGCTCACCTGCATCGCGGCGGCGGTAGCGGCCGCAAGACCTTCCTCTTCCGGTTTTTCTGTGAGCAACTCTGACAAGGCCTCGTTCACCAATCAGATAACTTGGAACTCGGCCCTCCCATCCACTTCCGGTTCCTGCCTGGTGCGGAGGTAGCCAGGTCAGGGGTCAGGAGTGGAAGGCCCTCACAGGCCCGGGCCGGCGCGGGAGGGCTGTGTGATGGCCTCGGAGCGCCCGGAGCCGGAGGTGAGGGGCGGGTGGGCGCAGCGCTGGGTCCAGAGATCCGAGGGGGAGGGTCCGGCGGACAGGCGTGGCATTGGCCTCCTCTGGGTCTGGGGGTGGCCCGCCTGAGTAGTCTTGGTTGGGACCGGCCCAACCCCGAAGGCCTGACAATCGAACCTCCTCCCCGCGGTCCGTAGTTTCCTCGGGGGCTAGAGGAGAAATTCTTCGCTTTGTTTTGTTTACTGAAATTTCATCCGCGTCGTCGACTCTTTGACCTAGTGTTGGTGGTTTGAACAAAACCCGTATTTTGATTTTCTGTGGTAGTTTCAGTGGGGACCGCGGCAATAGACTTACTTTGCCTGTTTCTGCATGTCTTCAAGCATTGGAATGCAAATAGCGTGAATTAGTTTAGTTCTAACGCTCATACTTTTGGAAAAGCAGCTTTAGTTTCGTGAGAAAACATTTGACTCTGAGAGACCTGGTTCCAATATCGGCGCTGCCATGTAACTATCTGCAACCTCGGGGAAGTCTTAACTTCCCGTATCCTGTTTCTTTCTTTATAAAAGTCTGTCTTAAGATTTATTGTGACGATCATATATATTAAACCATTAAAGGCATATATGTTCATTAGATTCTAAGGATCATGCAAAGAACTTTGTGTCATTCAGACTTTTTTCTGGGAAGGTGGCAATATTCACTCTCATTTCTAGAGACTGAAAACTGAAACGTGAGAGTTTAAGTACCTTACCCAAGAGCTACTCAGCTGGGGAGTAGCAGAGTTCGGAGTTAGAAAATCTGAGCATAAAAATCCCAGATTTGTGTAAAACACCACAAACTAGGAGAGGTGCTCAGCATTACAAGAGAATACGCTAGTAGGTGGGAAGGGAGAGGAATACACACACACACACACACACACACACACACACACAGTAGTCATAACTTATTGCATGGGAGGCACCATTCTGAGCACTTTACCAATATCAATTAATCTCCAATCCTATGAAGTGGACACTATGATCATATCCTTTTTTCAGTATAGGAAACTGAGGCAAGGAGGACATTAGGAGTAACAAAGTTACGCAGCTAGTAAGTATTATAATCAGGACTCCAAAACAGGTGGTCTGACTCCAGACCTTGTGTTCTTAACCATAACATTTATAGTAAAAATAATAATGTAGCCACAGGATGGTAAATCTCCAGTTCATTGGGATTTGGTGTGATAACACTGAATATGGTGGTAGGAAACTATGCCTTATTTGAAAGAATCAGCCATGTTCACAAAGGTGGTAGAGTAGCCCATGCATCAGAAATATCAATATTGAGAAAAACCTATGAAATAGTTTAGAATATGTTTAGTTGCAGATTAGAATGAGAGGAAATGGGATATTGTGGAGAAATAACCATATCTTTTAAACAGATAGTCTAAAACGACTCTGCCTTATAGAAATCTAATGCAAGCCATTTATGTCATATTACATTTTCTAATAGCCACATAAAAAAGTGAAACAAGTGAAATGAATTTTAATATGTTTTATCTAACTCAATATTTCCAAAATATCATTATAGCATATAATGAATATTTTAAAATTATGAGATGTTTACCTTTTTTGTACCAAGTCTTTAAAGTCTAATGTATTTTACATTTACAGCTCATCTCGTTTTGTATTAGCAATACTGCAAGTGCCCAGTAGCCTCATATGATAGCGGTTACCATATTGAACAGTGCAGATCTAAAGTAATTTTGAGTCAAGACACATAATCCTGGGAGTCTCATTCAGCCAAAAATTAAGCAGTCTTGTTAAGTTGTTGGTTTGTGCTTCTAAAAATTTTATCAGAAGGTAAAAGAAGTGAAGAGTTCTTTCCCTGGATGTAATAAGGTGACTTTCTTTTTTTTTTTTGAGTTGGAGTCTCACTCTGTCGCCCAGACTGGAGTGCAGTGGCCGCTCCCGGCCACCGCAGCCTCGACCTGCTGGGCTCTGGCAATCCTTCCGCCTCAGCCTTCCAAGTAGCCAGAATTACAGGCATGCGCTACCATGCCCGGCTGATTTTTTTATTTATTGTAGAGATGAGGTCTCGCTGCCCAGGTGGGTCTCGAACCCGTGGGCTCAGGCAATCCACTCACCTCAGCCTCCCAAAGGTACAGGATTACAGGCTGAGCCACCGAGCCCAGCAGGTGACTTTCTTTTAAAGGTTGTCAGGATTTCAAGAAAGATAGAGCATATCAGATTCAGGAAATCATTCATTCATCAAATACTTGAAATAGTTTATGAGTGCTGGCATGGACTCAGCATTGTGCTAAGTATCAGGGTGGATACGGAGCAGTGTAACACAGATTTGCTCCCTATCTTTATGGCGTAAACAAACATTGAATTATGATAATAAGTTCTGGAAAGAAGTGAAGGAGGGTGTTTAACAGGAGTTCTTAACCTACTTTTGTTTTTGTTTTTGAGTCAGGGTCTCACTCTGTCACCCAGGCTGGAGTGCAGTGGCATGATCTGGTCTCACTGAAGTGTTGACCTCCTGGGCTCAGGCAATCCTTCCCTCAGCCTCCTGAGTAGCTGGGACTACAGGCACATGCCACCATGCCTGGCTAATTTTTTGTTTTTTGTTTTTCTGTAGAGTCAGGGTCTTGTTATGTTGCCCAAGCTGGTCTCAAACTCCTTGGGCTCAAGCAATTCTCCTGCCTCAGCCTCCGAAAGTGCTGGGATTACAAGTATGAGCCACTGTGCCTGGCTGTAACCTGCCTTATTAAGAAGTAGGAGGTGAAGCTGGGCGCAGTGACTCAAGCCTGCATTCCCAGCACTTTGCGAGGCCAAGGCAAGAGAATTGCCTGAGTCTAGGGGTTCGAGACCAGCCTGGGCAACTTGGTGAGACCTCATCTCTATAATAAATCAGAAAATTGGCCAGGCATGGTGGTATGCACCTGTAGTTCCAGCTATTTGGAAGACTGAGGCGAAAGGATTGCCTGAGCCCAGCAGGTCAAGGCTGCGGTGGTGGTGAGCATGCCACTGCACTCTAGCCTAGGCAACAGAGTTAGACTCCGGCTTAAAAAAAAAAAAAAAGAGGAAGTGGAAGCGTTGTGAATCAGGAAGGCTTCTCAGAGAAATGACATTTAAGCCTGAAGAAGTTGGCTGTAAGAAGAGACAGAGAACATTACAGGCAGAGAGAATGGTGAAGATCTTGCGATGAGAAGGAACTTGGAGCCTTCAGAAAACTGAGAGGAAGCAGCTCCTCTTGTGGATGCAGGTGACAATGAGACTGGCTAACAGTTACTAAGTGCTTACTAAGTATCATCTGATGCTCCTAAAGTGGGCACTTTTATTATCCCTCTTTCACTGATGAGGAAACTGAGGTACAGGAAGTTTAAGTCTCTGTGCCAAAGCCATAGAGTTAATAAGCAGCAGAACCAGCATTTGATCCTAGAGACTAACACTGGAATGCATGCTCTTAACTGAAGGGATTGGTGAGAGATAAAGCTGGAGAAGAAGATATAACTTGAGGGGTTCAAGACTTTGGCATATAGAGATAAAGAGACTTCGGCCAGTTAAAGGGGGAGGAAATCTATGTTATTTTATGGGAGTCTGTTAACAGAAGACAGCATAAGGGTTTAAAAAGGCTCAAAAAATAATTCAGACCTTAAGCACAAAAGGACAGGTGCAAAAAACTAGTAGAAAACAAATTGGTGAGTAGGACCATCCTGGTACACGTGATATGCAGCATAGTGCTTAGTAATCTCTTATTTATCTTGGTATAAATGGTATGTAGGCCTCAATAAATGTTCCAAAGAATGATAGCCTTCCTCTATCATTGTTCAGACTCTTCCTGTTTAATTGCAACAACATCCCTTTGAAGATATGCTTATCCACATTGCTACCAGTGAAGAAACTGAGGCCTGGAATAATTAAATAACTTGTTCAAGTTCACCTAGATAGCAAGTAATTGAATCATACTTGAACCCAGGTCTCTGAATCCAAAACACTGCTTTGTCTTTGCCAGATAATTCCAAGAGTAATACACTTCAGACTCAAGGCAGATTGATATTGTGGACTTGAAACTCCGTATGAGCATGGATACTGTAAAAACTGATTTAGAGGTTCTCAAATGTTAGTGTGGAAGAATCATGTTGTTAAAATGTAAATCCTTGAGCCCCATCAACTCTCAATTCAGTTTTTTTAAATTATGAACTTCAGATGATTTTGATGCAACTGGTCCTTGGATTCCACTTTGAAAAACATTCTTGGTCGGGCTCGGTGGCTCAGCCTGTAATCCCAGCACTTTGGGAGGCCGCAGTGTGTGGATTGCCTGAGCCTGTGGGTTCGAGACCCGCCTGGGCAACTTGACAAGACCTCATCTCTACAACAAATCAAAAATTAGCCGGGCGTGGTAGCGCGCATCTGTAGTTCCAGCTACTTGGAAGGCTGAGGCGGAAGGATCGCCGGAGCCCAGCAGATGGAGGTTGCGGTGGCCAGGATCGGCCATTGCACTCCAGTCTGGGTGACAGAGTGAGACTCCAACTCAAAAAAAAAAAAAAAGAAAAAGAAAAACATTCTAGCTAGGTGCAGTGGCTCATGCCTGTAATCCCAGCACTTTGGGAGACAGAGGCGAGAGGATTGCCTGAACTCAGGGGTTCAAGACCAGCCTGAGCAACATGGTGAGACCACATCTCTACAATTAATTTAAAAATTAGCCAGGTATGGTGGCACATGCCTGTAGTTCCATCTCTTTGGGAGGCTGAGGTGGAAAGATCGCCTGAGACTAGCAGGTTGAGGCTGCAGTGGCTGAGATTGTGCTGCTGCACTCCAGCCTGAGTGACAGAGTGAGACTCTGATTCAAAAAAAGAAAAAAAAAGAAAAAGAAAAACACCATTCTAGTTGCTTGAATTATTAGGTCTCACGGGTTCAAGACCAGCCTGGGCAACTTGACGAGACCTCATCTCTACAATACAGAAAATTAGCTGAATGTGGTGGTGCATGGCTGTAGTTGCAGCCACTTGGAAGGCTGAGGCAGAAAGATCGCCTGAGCCCAGCAGGTCAAGGCCGCTGTGATCATGAGCGTGCCACTGCGACAAAGTGAGACTCTGACTCCAACTCAAAAAAAAAAATTATGAGGTCTCTTGGTTTTGATAAATCACATCTTGAAAGTGAAGAGAACTTTGAAATGATATTTTGAAAATGTAGTTGTTGACTTTACGGGATCATATGTAAGGGGAGATGTTGCAAGAAGGCTAGGCAAATGTTAGGCAAATATTCCTGTTTTCAAGAAGATGGATTCTGTAAGAACTGATTGATGAACTAGACTTCATTTTGTCTTTGGACTGTCAATCCCTCATTCAACATAACCTTCAAGGCAAAGTGGAGAAATGAAAGCATACAGTGGTGAAATTTAGCAGCCTATTAATAATCAGAAGAAACCTTTTTAATAGTACTGCACCCTCCATCTTGTTTACCCCATTCCCTCCTCACTTAGCAAACCCTGCTGCTCAGCCTTCAGTACTCACTTTCTCCCTACCATTCTGAGTTGCATTACTTTGCTACTTGCTGACATAGAACCATATTCTTATCCTTTGGAACGCTTTTTCAGTTTGTAATAATACAATAGAGTGGTTATTTGATTAATGTTTTTGTCTCCCATTATAGAGAAAATTTTATGAGTAGGAAATACATATTTTTGCTTTCCACAGTATTATGACCTAGCCCAGTGCTTAGCATGTAGCAGGCTCTCCATAAATTTTGGAGTTGGATGAGGAATTGATGGTATCCTGATCAAATTAGCTGTGAAGTTACACTGGAGAGATTTACTAAGAGAAGGAACAACACTCTAAGCTTCACGATAGAAGAATAGATTGAATTTATACAGTTGATAGGACTAATTGAATAGTTGTATGTGCCCAAAAAAGCCAGCTGGGCATGAGTACAGAATGAGGATGTGTCTTTTAACAGGAGCACAAGTGAGAAAGTCATGAGGTTACCTGAGTCAACGGTAAAACTTCTAGAAAAGCAAATATAACCTAGGTGAATCTGAATCTGTGACTTCACCTGGTTATTGTGTTTCATTCTGGTCCCATATTTTAAGTTGAAAAGTAGACCAACCAGAGTTCACTCTGGGCACATAATCTAAGACATAAAATAGTGAGGAAACTTGGAACCATTCCATTTAGACATATAAAGAACTCAGAGGTGTTTATTCTGGGGAAGCAAAGACTCGGCTGTCATCACATGTTTGATAGTCTCTACTTTGGCAGAGAGTCAAGCTTTCCCTGAGTGACTTTAGGAGGTAAAACCAAAAGTGGGTTAGATATTTTCAAGATAACAGATTTCGAGAATGGGTCAAGATGTTATCAAAAAGACAGATTCTGGCTCTGTGTGAGGACATTTCCAACTATACCAACTAAATGGAGATGAGCACAAAAAGCTGAAGTGAGTGTCTGCACAGGACTTCCAACTCAAAGAAGGAAAGTAAACAATAAGACCTTGTTATACTGTGTGCATTTATGTAGCACTTTTTATAAGATGCTTTCACATGTCATCTGGGTAGGTGGTAGTATTTTATGGAGGGAGAAACATGCTCAAGCCCAGAGTCTCAGCTGTCAAATCATACTTTCTTCCCAGAACACTGTTCTTCCTTCTAAAACAAATAAAGTGAAACCTAAAGCAAATCCATTTGAATCCCGGTACTACTCCCCCAGGATTCCAGGAACATTAAAAAAGAAGCTAATGAACCAGGCTCAGTGGCTCAGTCTGTAATCTCATGCCTTTGGGAGGCTGAGGTGAGTGGATTGCCTGAGCCCACGAGTTCGAGACCCGCCTGGGCAACTTGGCGAGACTTCATCTCTACAATAAATAAAAAATGAGCCAGTCATGGTAGTGCACGCCTGTAGTTCCAGCTACTTGGAAGGCTGAGGCAGAAGGATCGCCGGAGCCCAGCAGGTCGAGGCTGCCATGGTCGGGAGTGGCCACTGCACTCCAGTCTGAGTGAGACTCCAACTCCAAAAAAAAAAAAAAAAGAAGCTAATGCTAGAAAATAAGATACATAAGTATAATAAGTTGTAAAAAAACAACTTTTGTGGAAGTAAAGGACAAATCCAAACTAGAATAGGTTAATTTTTCCATAAAGTAATAAGGGAACTCTTAAACAACAAAAAACATGTTGACAAGAGTAAAAAACGAGGAATCATTGGTAAGAAATTAAGAACATAGCTGGAAACAGTAAATATAACTTTTAAGAGCATTTTTCTTTATTCATACATTCATTCAGCAAATATTGTTTGAACACTTAGTATGTCTTGACATGGTGCTAGATGCTAGGGTTACAGCAAGGAACAATATGTAGACATGGCCTCTACCTCCCTGGATCTTCCAGACTTATAGGGGTAACACATTAAAAAGTGTATAAATTCTTAATTGTAAATTCTGTCAGGTGCCATGATGAAGAAATAGAGTGCCTTATGAATGCCTAACAGAGGTCCGTAACTTAGTGCAGGCAATCATGGAAGGGTTTACTTATTAAATCCAGATTTACCAAGTATTTAGTCCTGTATGATGTGACCAAGTGCCCCAACTCTGTCCTTATATGTTGACCCGTGGACATGTACCCTTTCCACTTTCTTTGTTTGTTTGCTTTTTTGAGTTGGAGTTTCATTCTGTCACCCAGACTGGTGCAGTGGCCGCTCCCGGCCACCGCAGCCTCGACCTGCTGGGCTCCAGCGATCCTTTCGCCTCAGCCTTCCGAGTAGCTGGAATTACAGGCGCGCGCTACCACGCCTGGCTTATTTTTTTATTTTATTGTAGAGATGAGGTCTCGCCTGCCCAAGCGGGTCTCGAACCCGCAGGCTCAGGCAATCCACTTACCTCAGCCTCCCAAAGGTGCGGGATTACAGGCTGAGCCACCGAGCCCAGACCCTTTCCACTTTTAACCC
This sequence comes from Carlito syrichta, assembly GCF_000164805.1. Classification (NCBI taxonomy): domain Eukaryota; kingdom Metazoa; phylum Chordata; class Mammalia; order Primates; family Tarsiidae; genus Carlito; species Carlito syrichta. Next base: position 31,221 of record NW_007247306.1, on the reverse strand, counting down.
AGGCCCAATATGGGCCCAAACTTGTTCTCTTGGTTTTTCTTTGCATAGCTGAAACAGACTGGTCATTGGAAAAAAAAAAGTTTTTACTAAATACCAAACAACAAAAGGAAAATGATATTGACACTAGTGTTAAGATGACCTCACCTTAAGAACAGTTGTACTGATTATGATTTACTTTATTATTTTTTGTTTTTAAAGACAAGGTCTTGCTCTTGCTCTGTCACCTAGGCTAGAGTGTAGTGGCATGATCATAGCTCACTGTAACCTCAAGCTCCTGGGCTCAAGGGATACTCCCACCTTAGCCTCCCAAATAACTTGGACTACAGGTATGCTCCACCTTGCCAGGCTAACATTTTATTTTATTAGGGAGGAGGTGTCTCACTGTGTTGCCTAGACTGGTCTTGAACTCCTGACCTCAAGCAGTCCTCCTGCCTTGGCTTCCCAAAGGACTGGGATTACAGGTGTGAGCCACTGCACACGACCATGATTAGTCTTAAATGTCCAGTTTGCTTTGCTTAGAACTTAAAGTAAGAGATGATGAGTGAGTGAATGGCAATGAGGGGGAAGATATAGTGAACTTACTTATTTAGCAAAATTTTATTGAACATCCTATGTGCCAGGAACTGCACTAGGCTCTGGGGATAGTGTAGTAAAGGAAAACACTGTTAAATTAGGATATCCTTTCTATTCTGATAATACCCTGACCCCAAACCATCTTTTTTTCTTTGTCTTTTTTTAACCCAATAAGTCTTGTAAATCCTGTATTAGACAAGAACTTTGGCAGGATCCAGCATAGTCAGCAGATAATAACATACACCAGCTAAGTTAGATCTGATGGAGAGGTTGCCTGGCTTAGTATTCCACCCTAAAACGAAGGATCAGAGAAACAAAGGACTAGTAATTGATGCGATTTCCTTCTTTGCCAATAAACAGACCCCTCTTCTGATTTTAGATTTGTAGCATAAGTGTACAATTTGATGGAACTTTTCAAGAGGAAGGAGTGGTTAGGAATGATAGTTATAACCATCTCTAATTTTTCTAGCTACCTTGAAAGTCATTCTGTGACAAACTAGCTTCTAATGTACCTTAATCATCCTTGACACCTTCCTTTTTGTTACTTTTCCTCTGTCCTCAATTAATCACCATTTCTTGTCTGTCCTACTCTAATAACCCCCTGAAATGCAACTAAGCTCACTGTTTAGTTCAGCTGACTTTTTTTTTTCCATAACAAGACCATCTCCATAAAAGACAGGAATGGTTTTGCATTCTAGCATTATCTTGCATTGTTTCATCAAAAGGACCAGTCTCAAACGGTTCGCAGAATGGTTACTTTGAGTAACTCTAGTCTAAGCTGCTGTCATATCCCCGGGTTGTTAGGGAGGTCTTTCTGAATCACATGCTAGCCGAAGGGAATTTTTTGTTTTTGTTTTTTTTTGAGTTGGAGTCTCACTCTGTCACCCAGACTGGAGTGCAGTGGCCGCTCCCGGCCACCGCAGCCTCAACCTGCTGGGCTCCGGCGATCCTTCCGCCTCAGCCTTCTGAGTAGCCGGAATTACAGGCATGCGCTACCACGCCCGGCTGATTTTTTGATTTATTGTAGAGATGAGGTCTCGCTGCCCAGGCGGGTCTGGAACCCGCGGGCTCAGGCAATCCACCCACCTCAGCCTCCCAAAGGCACGGGATTACAGGCTGAGACACCGAGCCCGGCCGGAATTTTTTTTTAATGCAAATATAACATTATTGTCCTACTGAAACCCTTTAGTTAGCTTCACCTGCATCTCAGGATAAAATCCAAAATCCTAGGGAGTGCCTGTCTCAGCACGTTTGGGGAAGCAGCATTGTAGAGTCGTATTTCCCAGCGTGTGATTTTTAGATGCTACAGAGACATAACACAAAATAGTATGGAGTCACAATATATTGATGTTTAAATTGTCTTTTAGTCTTATTGTCAAAGCATCCTTTCTGCTTATTACCCCCCTCATGTTTCTTGTGACCGTTCTAAATTTCTTCTGATCTTAAGTTCTCAGTTTTATCCATTTGTCACTCTTCGTACATGGGCTTTGCAGTTCATCAGACCTTGACTTCTGACCCTATACCTACGGCTTATGTTAAATCATTTAACTTTTTGGACCTCAGTTTTCTCTTGCTAAATATTTTGTTTTGAAGACTGAATGAGGGCTGGTCGTGGTGGTTTGTGCCTATAATCCTAGCACTTTAAGAGGCTGAGGTGAAAGCATCACTTGAGGCCAGGGGTTTGAGACCAGCCTGAGCAACAGTGAGACATCATCTCTTCAAAAAAATTTAAGAAATTAGCTGGGCACGTTAGGATTATAGGCATAAGCTATGGTTTTGTATTTTTTTTAACCCTTGCCTCTGTCTTGGGGAAGAAGAAAGACTTTCTATATTTTTAACCATTGTATGTCTGCTCTCCACACTTTTCTCTGACTTCAGGCAACCATCATTACTGCTTTTCTTAGGGCTTTTTCAGTCTCTTCCCTGTGCATGGTTTCCCATTTTACAAAAAAAAAAAAAAAAATTCTTCCTTTCAGCAGTCATTGACTTCTGTCCATTTCTTCTCTACTACCCACTCTTCAATTCTTGCAGCCTGGGTCCTTCCCTTCACTGGAGAAGAAATTTGCTGTTTGTCTAGAACAGGCAAGAGTAAGGCAGTAAGAAATGTTACAGATAAGAACTAATTAAGAAAAGGTATTGGGGGAGTTCAGACCAGTTAACCTTTATTTTCTGGGTGAACAGTGGGCAAGTTTATCTGCTGGGAGTTAGGGTATTGAGAGACTGGAAAACCTTTTGACCAGGAAGAAACCAGAAGGACTGATAAAGACCTGTTGAAGTTGGCACTGCTGGCAAGGTGACAAGCTTCTGTCAGAGTGTAGGTGCTACAGTATATTTGTGGATAAGGGAAAATGTCTAATTCATCCTGAGATAAGACTTGACAGGGCTTGTGTAGTGGAAGGACAAGGATATGGGAAGGGAACTGATGCTTGTTAGAACATTGTTGAAGATCACCTATAAGGCAATGGAGGAAGGAACTAGAATACTGACAACTGAGAAGTGCAGGAGTGGAGACCATGACCCACGGAGTTTTGCTTTTGAGGTATTCAGGAGAATTGCCATTCACCCAGTGAAGATTTCTTTAATGTTGCTGTTGTCAACACTTACTAGGAGGAACTATCTAGTGTTCATGTGGTGTATCAGGGGCTTATTGAGTAGCTACCCTGTTTTAAGCAATTTGCCAACCACAGGGGCACAAAAATGGAATAAAACACAATCCCCACCTTTAAGAGCTTATAGTTCATGGGAGAAATCCATATAAACATTTATGGAAACAATACGGAAAGGTCACTTCATCTAGATAGAGGTCCGTGTAGGGCAAATGGAGCAGAGTTGAGAATTGACTCCCTAGAACACCTTGCATGGAGGTGGGGGCAAACTTTTCACCTCTGCTGCCTTGCCTCATAGATTGTGAGCTCCTTGGGCAAGTTTCTTGCACAGTGATCTCTATATTCTAGGAAATCAGTGCCATTTTTTTTTTAGGTTTATTAATATCTCTTTGTCCTCAGGTGGAAGAAGCTGGGCAGGTGTTCCTGCTAATGAAAAAGGATTATCGAATTTCCCGAAATGTTCGCCTGGCTTGGTTCCTCAATCATCTGCATCAAAATGTGCAGGCCACTCCTCAGGAGATGCTGGTAAGGCATAGAGACAGGCAGAATGTGAAGGACTGACCCAGAAGGATCTGTTTTTTAGGAGGGTGCTAGAAACAGGAAGGGAGACTAACTCTGAAGGCTCTCTGTCTGGGAAGGGCAAGTGACACTACTCACAAAATGATGGAAATTTTTAAAATAATTTTTCCGTATAGTGGGGGGAAGAGTACGTGATTGGGTTGAGGGAGGTGGAGCCAGTAGTATGTCATTTTGGGTATAGAAGGTAGATTCTGGGAAGAAAGGGGTGACTCTTCCCTGATCCTTTCTTTTGCTCTCTGTCTTAATTGTCAGCTTCAGTCTGAGCAGGAGTTGGAAGTCCTCAGTGTCCTACCCCCTGGGTGGCAGCCAGAAGAACCAGTGGTCCCAAGGCCATTCCTCCTCGTACCTTCCACCCGGGTCACCTTCCTGGCTTGGCAGTATCGCTTTGTCATTGAGCTGGACCTTAGCCCATCTACTGGCATTGTGGTAAGCAGTTAGAGGGAGACTATGGGAAAAAAGAATAGGGTTGGGGGTGAGGAGGAGAGAGAATGGCCCAGTGGAAGTAAAAAATGGCCCCAACATACCATTGTGAAAAGAAGACAGGCTTATAAAGGAATGGTGTATGTTTATTTTTTTTTCACTCTGTTGCCCAGACTGGAGGGCAGTGGCTCATTCATGGCCCACTGCAGCCTTGACCTGCTGGGCTCAGGTAATCCTTCCACCTCAGCCTTCCAAGTAGCTGGAACTACAGGCATGCGCTACCACACCCGGCTTATTTTTTTATTTATTGTAGAGACAAGGTCTCACCAAGTTGCTCAGGCTAGTCTGGAACCCCTGAGTTCAGACAGTCCTCTTGCCTCAGCCTTTCAAAGTGCTGGGTTTACAGGCTTGAGCCACTGCATCCAGCTGGTGTATGTTTCAAGACAGATCCCATTCCATCTGTGGCACTGTATTTGGAAATGTGATCAACCATGAACTAAGGGTCCTAGTGACCCCTAGAAGCTGCTTGTTTCTGCCCTCTGTGTAGGGCTGCCTTTGAACACCCTTGAGAGATCTTTCTCTGCATTGCCCTCAGGATGATTCCACAGGGGAGATCCTGTTTGATGAAGTTTTCCACGCCCTGTCCCGCTGCCTATGTGGGCTCCTTCGGCCCTTCCGAGTGCCTGGATCTTGCATCGACTTCCAGCCCGAGATCTACGTAACTATTCAGGCCTACTCCTCCATCATTGGCCTGCAGTCCCACCAGGTATTACATCTTGTCTCCATGTTTGCACCCTCAGACCAAAATTCTGATAGTCCACTGACCAAGTCCTTATCCTGTCTCCACTGGTTGGTGCTCAGAGTCTTCAGCTCTGCTGGCTTCTTGAGACTGCCTCCTCATCATCCCCATGAGTCTCTCTCCTTGAGGAGAACCAGTTCCTTTGTCCTTAAAGAACCATCCCATAGAGTTTAGTTCAGTTGATGTTGATTGAACAAATACCTTTCTCATTCTCCTGTAAATCTCTTTGGTTCTGGCCACTGGATGTTTATTTTCTGTTTCCCTTCCCCACTTCTTTAGTTCTATCAGGTGGTTTGCTGATTGCTGGCTCCTGGTGGTACCCCCAGGATCCGGTCTTTTGGAATAGTTTTGTGATTCTGAAATATAGCAAATACTCAGAAACATGATTTATTTCAAGGACAGAGGAGGGTCATTTTCTCTGAGGGCCCTGTGAACTGTTGGGTGTAATGCTGACCACACAGATAATTACAGGGCTTATCTAACACCCAGGCAGGCTATCGCAAGACACTCCTTTTGGAGAATGGCCAAATCTGTTGCTGGAATATCTGTTTTTGTCTTAGATAAACATTGGCCCAGTTTCCTCTCATCTGCTTTTAACCATTCTCAACTCATTGGTAGGGGCTTACCCTGAAACTGTCACTGATGGGGATAACTGGCTTTGAGAGACAAGGTGCCAGGAATAGCATCTGAGGGTCTGAAATATACAGCAACACAATGGTGCATTCCCAGATCCCAGGATAGGGACTGCCAGCCCTCTGCCCTAGTTTAAAGTGTTCTCCTAGTATAGCTGTTAGGACTGTTGGTTGTGGGCTGAATCCCCAGACAAGGGCCTCTGGTAGCCAAAGCAGGGAGAACATGGGTGTTAGGTAACCACTCAAAACCGGGTTCAGTTTGGCAAACACTTAATGAAGCCTGATTTATGCCAGGCCTGGGCTAGGTCCTGGAGACACAGATGAATCAAACACTGTCCTTGTCCTGATACGAAGAGTTGAGTTTAGTGGGGGGAGACGGATATTGAAGGAGGTGATTGCGGTTGAATGTGATAAGGGCACTGACAAGTTATGACTCAGGTGCTGAGGGAGCACCTACCTAGGGAGCATCCATCCAAGCCTGGGGCAGCATCAGGGAAGTCTTTCAGATAAAGCAACATGTGAACTGAGTCTTGAAGAAAGAATTGAGGTTAACCATTCAAAAGGGGGAAATGGACTCTCCAACTAGAGGGACCAACAAAAACAAACACATGGCACTGTGAAACTGTGCTCATAATCGCAGACCCACAGGTGTTTTGGGGAACTATGTATTACTCAATTTTGACAGCATAGTTTAAGTGTGGCGAGGCAATGGTAATGAGGAGACTATAGAAATAACTGGAGGACAGTTATGACAGGCCATGAATGTCACACTAAGGACTTTGTGCTTTATTCCATTGGTAAGTTCAGTGCAGTGGTTAAGAACACTGAATCTGGAATCACATTACCTGTGTTTGCTTCTAGGCTGTACTGCTTACTGGCTGTGTGTCCTTAAGCAAGTTACTTAACCTTTCTGTGCATCTGTGTTTTTTCTCCAGAACATTAACTGTACTATATTATATGGAATTGAATTAATACATACCAAGCACTTAGAACAGTGCCTGCCCTTAGAAAACATGCAAACGTTAGCTATTAAAACAGTTAGCAATAGGTATTAGGGAACCATAGAAAGTTTTAAATGGACAGCAACAGGAGCAGATTTGTACACTGGGAAAATCACATTGGTTTGTGGCCAATGTGGAGGATGAATTTGGTGACAAAGTCTGGGTGTGTGGAGAACAAGCAGAAGATTATTGCAGCATGGGAAAGAGGAGGCGGCCTGAACAAAAAAAAGATGTAGTCAGTAAAGCCCCAAGGGCCACTTGTCAGCCCTGAACCAAGCCTCCTCATTTCTCTGTAACTTTCTCAAGATTTTTCCTGCTGCTTAAAAAAAAAGTTAAATCAAAGCCTAGCATGATGGTGCATACTTATAACCCCAACTACACAGGAGACTACAGCATGAGAATTGCTTGAGCCCAGGAATTTGAGACCAGCCTAGGTAACATAGGTAACAAAAAAAAAGTTGAATCACGTTTTTAATACATGCTCATTGTAGGATATTTGCGTTTACATTAAAATATAAACAAAAACAAAACTCACCCATAATACAATACCCAGAAATAACTCCTGTTAACATTTCATGGCATTTCCTTCTAATCTTGTGAGCATGTGTTTATCCTCCCACAGCAACATCCCTTTACCAAAGACGAGCAAACATCAGGTTCATTCCAGGCACACAATTTTATTTGTTGAATGTAAAATATGGGCATTCTTCCATGTCACTGAATATTCTTTGAAAACATGATTTTTAATGGCTGCTTAACTTACTATTTCATCATATGTTATCATGCTATATTTAGCCAGATCCTTGTTGCTGGCCACTTGGGTTGTCCCAGTTTTCACTCTTCTCCATTCTGGGATTACAGGCATGAACCACCATACCCAGCCTCTTCTAGACAATATGGATATGAACATGAGCACCTTTCTCACCTTTTATGGCATCAGCTCCTACTACTTCTCTGATCTGTTTTTCTTCTCACAGGCCTGTAGAGTGGGGCAGTGTCCTGCTTTTCCTCTTCAGCTGGGAGTAGAGAGTAAAAAAGTAGTTGTTCCATGGGGGATAGTGTGGGAAAGAAGCGGGCATATGGGGCAGGTTGCAAGAGTATAATGGGAAAAGAGAGAGGAGAGGTCCCGAGGACCACCACAGGGTCTGCAGGCCTAGATACAGTTTTTGTTTGTTGAGTTGGAGTCTCACTGTTGCCCAAGCTGGAGTACAGTGGCTCACGGCCACCAAAGTTAGTTGCCCAGGCTGGTCTCAAACCCCTGGGTTTAGGCAGTCCTCTCTCCTCTGCCTCCCAAAGTGCTGGGATTACAGGCATGTGCCACCAAGCCCGGCTTTGTTTTTTTGGTTGGAGTCACACTCTGTTGCCCAGGCTGGAGTGCAGTAGCACATTCACAGCCACTGAAGCCTCGACCTGCTAAGCTCAGATAATCCTTCCATGTCAGACTTCCAAATAGCTGGGACTACAGGCGTGCACCACCACATCTGACTAATTTTTTTTATTTATTGTAGAGACAAGGTCTCGCTGTGTTGCCCATGCTGGTCTCAAAGTCCTGGGCTCATGTATTCCTCTCGCTTCCACCTCTCAAAGTGCTGGGATTATAGGCATGAGCCACCGCACCTAGCCAGATACAATTTTTAGGATGGGGGGGCACTTATTTATGTTTGAAATAGAGGGAAAGGAGCCCATGGAGAAAGAATGTTAAGCCGGGCTTGGTGGCTCAGCCTGTAATCCCACGCCTTTGGGAGGCTGAGGTGA
>NW_007247306.1:0-22775 GCF_000164805.1 Carlito syrichta | reverse complement strand
GCACTCCAGTCTGGGCAACAGAGTGAGACTCCAACTCAAAAAAAAAAAAAAAAAAGAATGAAGATGTTAGACAAAAGGCCCAAGGTTAGATGAACAGATTAGTTATAGGGGAAAAGAGGAAGAGGAATCCTCTCTTCAGCACCTCAAAAGAACAAGAACACAAATAAACATTCAGCAACCTTGAGGGTGGTTTCAGGCAGTTGGAGAGTCATAAGCCCTCTGGGCTAGGGTAGGCAGGGAGTTCCTGTTGACTAGCTTCCTTTCTCTGTAAAAAGGGCAGTGGTGGGAGTTACCTACTGAGGGTAAAGGAACGTAAGGAGCATTCATTGGGGGAGTAAGAAGATTATGTTGAGCTTAAAAGAGCAAAGGTCCTGAACAGCCTCTGTGTGCAGTATGCTTATAAATAAGAATGAAAAAGTGCGTGTCAGAATAAAAAAGGCTTTTCCAGGCAAAGATGGGGCAGCTTATAGACAACATCCTGTAGCCTAAGATGGAAGGAGCTGGAAGATCTTATGGCACCCTATGTTGGGGATTGGGGAAGCCCAGTGTGGAGGACTGTAAGGAGAGGAAAGTTGTGACCCCAGATGAAGGTGACTAATGACTAGGGACCCTGAGCAGGGATACAGTATACCTGGGCTGAGGCCTGGTGGAATAGGTGATCTGATAAGGGGAAATTGGTTATGGAGTCATACCTGAGATCCTGATGGAGTGGGAAATCAGGATCACCTGGATGGGCAGTGGAGAATAAATAGAGCAGAAGTGTAGTATTCAGTACCTTCTTGACTGTCAGGTCTTAATCTTTCTATCTCTCACGTTTCTCAGGTGCTGGTACAGGGCTGCCTCTTGGACCCTTCCCAGAGGGAGGTGTTCCTGCAGCAGGTGTATGAGCAACTCTGTCTCTTTGAGGATAAGGTGGCCACGATGTTGCAGCAGCAGTATGATCCCCAGAGCCAGGTATGTGGGAAAATGGGCAAAGGCAACTTAGAAAGAGGAGCAGCTAAGGATAGAGGACAGAGAGGAGGAATAAGTTGAATAGAGAGAAGAAAGAGGGCAGAAAGGGGCTATGAACAGGGCAACATGAGCCCTGGGTAGAAATGCCAGTGAGTGCTCACGATGGGCTCCCTCTTGGAGGAGGACTCAGATACAGTCCCCCAAACATAGATTCCCACTGGAGGAAAATCGTAAAAGCCATTTGTTGCATTTTTTCAGTTTTGGATCTTCTCCCCCAGTGGATTTGAGAAGGCAATTATGGGTGGCTTTGATCACTAATTAGTGTTTTGTACTATCAGAGATAAAGCTGCTTGGGTTCATTAGAATGCCCTGACTCATTACTTTGGGGACTCCAGAAGTAGCTAGGCAAATGACAGTTCGGTATGCCTCATGGCTGGTAATATCATTTGATTGAATATAAAATATTTCATAACAGTGATGGAAAAATATGTAAAGGGACCCTTATTGGCAAAAGACGGAAAAGCCTTGCCTCAGTACAATGTGATCCTTCTTCTGGTCCTAAACTCACTTCCTATCTGAGATTCAGTACCTAGGCACACACTGGGGGAAATAGTCAGGACTCAGCTGCATAGTAGAGGGATTGAAGTCCTCAGAGGATTAGGTCTGTCTGGCCTGGGCAATGCTGAGCTGTAAATTCTGGCTTTGCTGTGGATGGGGCAGCAACACCAACTGTCCCACTGTGCTTTTCTGTAAATTTGGGGTCAGGCAGAAGACCAGTCTCCAGACTCGGGGGAGCCACTGGGCCGGAAGGTTGGAGTCTCCATGGTGACAGCTGATCTTGGGCTGGTCAGTATGATTCGTCAGGGCATCTTGGCGCTGCAGTTACTACCCTCAAACTCTAGTGCAGGTCAGTAGAAGGAGTACTGGTGGGATTGGGGAAATAGAGATTCAAGACTGGTGGGGGATATCAACAAAGATAGAAGTTTCATGGAACCAGTGGGCCTCAGGGAAGAGGATCTGTTTCCTTGTTTGCAAAATATAAGTCTGTATTAATGCATATGTCAAGAAGTCAGCTCTGACAACCATCAGGGACCCTAGAAGCATTAGAGCTCTGAAAACATCATTTAAGAGGAAGAAGCATGAGGGGAGAGGGAAGAGTGTTGGAGGTTTATAAAACACATTCCTGGGCAGACACTGAGCTCAGAGCTTATTAGGGTCCTGTCATTTGAGTGCCTCCCTGTGACTTTGGTCTAGCCAGTGTCTTCAGGTCTGAATTCAGCGTTTCCTGCTTCAGGTATAATTGTGATCACAGATGGGGTGACCAGTGTCCCTGATGTTGCTGTCTGTGAGACGCTGCTGAACCAGCTTCGCAGTGGCACCGTGGCTTGTTCCTTCGTGCAGGTGAGGTCTTTTTAGGAAGGAGGAAAGAGATGTGGGATACCTTACAAAGTTGAGTGTGGTCAGCAACTTTCTTACAGGTGGTGATGTCCTAGATAAAGTCAATGGCTTAGTTACATGGGGGGGAAGGAGTCATGTCTAGAACAAGGTAGATGGCAGTGGTAGGAGAGGACTATCATCTTTGTCCTGTTTCCTTGGGATTTGAGAAGCAGCATGTTATAGTAAAACTACAGAATTTGAAATCTGACAGCTCCAGTCCCACCTCCCCCAGTAGATGAGTTATTATTGTTTTGGTTGCAAGGGTCAGAAAACCCAGCTCAAGCTAGCTTAAGTAAAGGAGGGAAAGATATATTCAGAGAACTGCAGCTAATTTGCACTGATGGACTATAGGGTAGGTGGCAAAAGCTGTGGGAAACAAGATTGGAGGGATAGGCACAGACCAGAGCATGAAAAGCTGGTTCTGCTGTATTAAGCAGTTTAAGCATAAGTCTGTAGGTGATGCAGCTATATTGAAGAAAAGTCACTAGTTGGGTTTATGTTTTATAAAGGTCACTCTTGCTGCTGGGTAAGAGCAGGAGTGGAGACAGGGAGGCTATTATTGCAGTAAGAGAGGATCAGGGCTTAAATTGGGGGCAAGAGGAATGATAAAATGAAGAAGTAGAGTTAGCCTGACTTCATGATTAGCAAGGGGAATGGGGGAGAAGAAGGGGTTAAAAATGTCTCCAAGTTTCTGACTTCAGTAAATCTGGGTGGCAGGTAAAGCAAACAGGAAGAGAAGTAAGTAGTTGGGGTAGAATGAGGATAAGATGAAGAATTTGGGTTTGTTGCTATTATCTTTGAGGTGGCTGTGGTTCAGCTTTGTATAGCAGTTAAGAATATCACCTTTGGAGTTACACATGCTGAATCTGAGTCCTGAATCTGCTTATTAACAGTGTGACATTGGGCGTATCACTTCACCTCTTGGTCAGATTCATTTGTAAATGGAGATTGTAAAACTACCTACCTCACCGGGTGAGATGATGGATTTAAAGTACTTGGCATAGTACATAATAACTTAATAAATGGCTACTATTGGTAGCAGCTAGCAATTGAATGTATAGATCCTGACACTCAACTAGTTGAGAGACAGAGATTTAGGATTTGTCAGGCTAGATGGTAATTGAGAAAAGAAGAGGGTCCTGGAAGAACTTTGGGAAACACCAATGTTTAAAGGTCTTTCATAGGAAGGGGACCTAGCATGGAATGAAGAATCAGATAAGAACCAAGAGATTCTGGTGTCAGAGAAGTCAGAGTTTTTGGAAGAGAGGGAGTAGCTAACATTGTAAGAGGCAATAGAAAGATCAAGTAAAATGAGGAATGTAGAGTACCCACTGGATCTGGTGATTAGGAGGTCAGAAGAATATTTTTCATAGCCATTTCAGTGAAGAGGTGAGGGAAATGACTGCAATGGATTAAAGAGTGGACAGAAGAGAAGGAAGTAGAGACAAGTGTTGACATAAGAAATTTGACCATTCAGATCAAGAGGAGAATGAGAGAGAAAATGGTAACCAGAGGGAAGTTCAGGGTGGAAGGAGGAGTGTTCTGTTTGTTTTTTAAGCTAGCGACTTAAGCATGTTTCTAAGGATGAAGAAGAGTTTGAAAATGAGGGTAAGAAAAGGAGTTTGGTATAGTAAAGTCCCTAAATTGACAGGAGGGCACTGGCTTAAGAAACAGATTGAGGGATTCTTTTGGAGTGGGCCAAGTGTCCTTTCTTTCTTTGAGACTGGAAGGTAGAAGTGAAGATATAGATACACTCTGGCAAGGGCCTCTGATTTCTCTCTGAAGTGAAAGATGAAGCTAAGTACTGTTAAGGAAGGGAGGCCAGAGTTGGGAAGAAAGAATAGTGTTGAGGACAGCCCCGAAGGACTAGCCAGGTTGGATGCCATATGTTTTGATGTGGTGCCAGCCTACTCAACTGTACAGTTTTCTCCATTTGGGCCCCACAGGCCAGTGTAGAGGTTAGGATTCTAGTTGGAATTTTAAGAGAAAAGATTGAAGAGGTCAAGATAACTTATTAAGTTGCTTGAGCATAGCGTCCAGGCTGGGCTGAGAAAGGAGGGTCATGATAGTGTAGACAGTCCTGGAGAGAGCAAAGGCTCAAGGCCTGGCATTCTCCGTGAGGTCAAAGAGAAGCAATAGGAGGAGGCAGGGAAAGAAGCTAAAAGGATAGTGCTGTATGTAATCAGTGGGATGTGGCAATTTGAAATTGCACAGATGAATTTGTTCCAGGTGAAGCCATGGGCCAGTGTGTAGTCGGCAGGTAGGTGAGTGGAATAGAGAAAGTTACTAGAGATGAGAGTTAAGGAACTGAGGGCAGAGATTTAAATGAGTCATCTAGAGCAGGTCTGCAAACAGTTTCTTTTTTTCTTTTTTTCTTTTTTTTTGAGTTGGAATCTCACTCTGTCGCCCAGACGAGTGCAGTGGCCGCTCCCGGCCACCACAGCCTTGACCTGCTGGGCTCCGGCGATCCTTCTGCCTCAGCCTTCCAAGTAGCTGGAATTACAGGCATGAGCTACCACGCCCGGCTGATTTTTTGATTTATTGTAGAGATGAGATCTCGCCAAGTTGCCCGGGCAGGTCTCGAACCTGCGGGCTCAGGTAATTCACTCACCTCAGCCTCCCAAAGGCACGGGATTACAGGCTGAGCCACCGAGCCCGGCTTTGCAAACAGTTTCTATAAAGGCCAACCAGTAAATATGTAAGCCTTGTGGGGCATTTGGTCTGTTCCAACTACTCAGCTCTGCTATTGAAGCACAAAAGCAGCCGTAGACAATATGAAATGAATAGGTATGGTGGTGCTTCAATAAAACTTTCTTTTAAAATAAATACGCTAGATATGGCTCCCAGGGTATATGTAATTTGCCAACTTGCCATCTACAGCTTTGGTACTTGAAATGTCCACAGACCAGCAGCATTTGGCATCACCAGAAAGTTGGCAATGCAGAATCTTAGGCCTCACCCCAGACCTACTGCATTTTAACAAAATCCCTGGGTGTTTTGTATGCACCCTAAAGTTTGAGAAACACTTTGTTAGAGACACACTGAAATCTCTCAGGATGATGACAGGAAGCCAGTGAAACAGTTGCCAAAATCTTTAGTGAAGTGGATTGGAGGGGCATTTGATGTTGAGGATGGTATGGCCAGATGGCATGGGCTTCAGACAGAAGGGCTCAAGGAAAGAAAGGCATAGAGCAGTGGTCTGTCTTGGGAGAACACTGGCCCACTTTCCACTCTGGTCCAGGGAAAGGGAACTGCCACCCAGCCCATCACTTCCTTTCCTGTTCTTCCTTCTCCTATGTCTACAGACCTAGGGCTCTACTTGCTTACTTTCTCCAGGTGGGAGGAGTTTACTCTTATGACTGCAGTTTTGGCCACGTGCCCAATGTGGAACTGATGAAGTTCATCGCAATGGCAACATTTGGCTCGTACCTATCCACTTGTCCTGAGCCTGAGCCAGGCAACCTGGGTCTGACTGTCTACCACCGGGCATTTCTCCTCTACTCTTTCCTGCGCAGTGGTGAAGCACTGAACCCTGAATATTACTGTGGTGAGAGGCAGACTGGGTGGGTGTGGAAAAGAGAATATAAAATGGGCCCAGAGGTTTTGCAGTTTGTTCTAGAGTTTGGGTTCTTGGAGGACGGGAAGTATAATGGGCTGGCTACTCTGGCACTATTTTCTTGCAACGATTTCAGTGTAGCCTCTCCCCCACTACAGATCTGCCAGCTGGCAGATAACCACTTTCCCCTTCCTTGTCCTCACTGGTCTTCCAGGCTCTCAGCACCGGCTATTTAATGAGCACCTGGTCTCTGCGAGCAGTAACCCTGCCCTGGCCTTGCGCCGGAAGAAGCACACTGAGAAGGAGGTGCCAGCTGACTTGGTTAGCACTGTGTCTGTGCGGCTTCGAGAAGGCTACAGTGTTCGAGAGGTCACACTGGCCAAAGGTAAGGTCATTAGGCCCTGTTGTAAGCCCACAGATCTCAAAGAATGTGTGTGTGGGAGGAACTGCTGAACAAAGAGGAAGACCCACATGTATCACGCAGAAAGAGTATCACAGTGAAGACTCTGCTTGTCGTTTGAGTCAGTGGGCTTTGAGTTGCATTCAGGGCTTAGTTCTCTTAGCATGTAGCTTCCCAGTCTACCTCCTGTTGCCCAGGGTGAAGCAGCTGAGAGTGATGTGGTGTCCTGAACTTGGCTTGGTTTTCATATTATTCCTGCAAACTTGTTGTTGTGTCAGTTGGCAGGCCCTGAGCCTGAAATCTGTGGAACAATGCTTGGAACCTTTGGCCAGGCTAGAGTTCCATGAGGTAGGTGGGGGTTTTGGCCAGAACTTAATCGCAGACCTAGAGTCCTGTGCCGTCTTCCCTAGCTGACCTTCCTGCTTCCCCTTCAGGAGGGTCCCAGCTGGAGGTGAAGCTGGTGTTGCTGTGGAAGCACAACATGCGCATTGAGTATGTGGCTATGGCACCCTGGCCCCTGGAGCCCGAGAGCCCAAGAGGGACACGAGTGGAAGTGACAATGGAAGGCGGCTATGACATTTTGCATGATGTGTCCTGTGCACTAAGGCAACCCATTCGCTCACTGTATCGTACTCACGTTATCCGACGTTTCTGGAACACACTGCAGAGGTGAATGAGGTCACAGTGAGTGCTGCCCCATTTGTTGGTGAAGGGACAGATTGGTGGAGCTGCGAGAGTCACCCAGAGCACCAGGCTTGTGTCCAGGGTCCCATGTCCTCCTGAGGTTTCCCTTTTTTGCACCCAGCAGAGTCAGATGTGGCTCAGGCTTGGTCCTTGTTCTGCAGCATCAACCAGACAGACCAGATGCTAGCCCACCTTCAGTCCTTCTCCTCCGTGCCTGAGCACTTCACGCTTCCTGACAGCACCAAGAGTGGAGTGCCACTCTTCTACATCCCTCCTGGCTCCACCACCCCGGTGAGTGGCTCTGATGTATAGTCACCCCATTTCATGCCAACTTGGATTGGCACAGCATCTTGAGTTCAGAACAGTCTTCTGTTCCCTTCTCTCTCAAGTCTGGTGCACCTAAGCCAGAAGTCTAAGCTTTAGACTTGAGAGCATCTCTTCTCCCTCTTCCTAAGGCCCCAGGGAAGAAGAGGATCTACAAAGAGAGGCTGTTCTAAATAGCCTTGGGAGGCAGAGGCAAAGACTTGCAGAATGTCTAGGTGTTGGTATCCCAGCAGACTGTGAGCCCCCCTCGCCTCATCTCCACATGGCCTCCTCTGGCTTCCCCTAACCACCTTCACTTGTTTCTGACCACTACCAGCCACTGTGAACAGTATACTTACTGAAGACCACAGCTTTCTTTGTCCTGTGCTTGCTTACTCTCAGTCCACACTGTTAACCTAACACTTATGGGCAGGTAGCTTACGAGGGGAGACCCCCCAAAAAACTGGAATTACTTGTAGGCCCCTTGTAGTACAGACTTTCCCCACTAGGTAAGTGTTCTAGGAACCCATCAGCAGCAGTGTATCAGCTAGCATTGTAAGTGAAGGTGGGCTAGCATCTAGCCTGTCAGCTTCCATGAATTTTTTTTTGGAGATTCTTTGAATGCGTTTGCCCATTTCATGATGGGTGATTTATGAGTTTACCTGCCCACACCACACTGAGTGTTTAGCAGTTTTTGACCAAAAATGGCATGATTCCCACCCCCCACCTTCCCTGTCTTTCCTCAAGCAACTTTTTTTTGTTTCTCCGGATGAAAAAAAGTCCTCAAAGGGAAATATTTTGCCAGTGTGGAAGAGGTGAAACAAAAATGGCAGAAACACTAAAAGACATCAAAATTGATGAGTTCAAAAGTTTTGAGCAGTGGAAAAGCATCTCAATAGATGTATTGCATCAAACATCGAGTACTTTGGAGGTGACTGAAGTTAAAGCATATAAGAATAAATACACAGCCGGGCTCGGTGGCTCAGCCTGTAATCCTGCGCCTTGGGAGGCTGAGGTGAGTGGATTGCCTGAGCCCGCGGGTTCAAGACCCGCCTGGGCAACTTGGTGAGACCTCATCTCTACAATAAATCAAAAAATTAGCCAGGTGTGGTAGCACGTGCCTGTAGTTCCAGCTACTTGGAAGACTGAGACGGAAGGATCACCGGAGCCCAGCAGGTCGAGGCTGTGGTGGCCGGGAGCAGCCACTGCACTCCAGTCTGGGCGGCAGAGTGAGACTCCAACTCAAAAAAAAAGAATAAATACACTATTTTTTATAAACAAATTCCAGGTTTTTTTTGGATCTCCCTACATATGCTAGTATGTAGTGGCCTCATCCTGAGGTCCTGCCAACTCAACAACCTTCCTCCCAAGTCAGTGATATCTGGGCAGGTTCCATCCTTCTCCTGGATTCAACTTAAAAGGCTACACAGTCTATCCCTGGGCTCAGCCACACTAATCCAGCCTTCGGCCAGGCATGGTAACTCAAGCCTGTAATCCCAGCACTTTGAGAGGCCGAGGCTAGAGGATTGCCTGAGCCCAGGGATTCGAGACCAGCCTAGGCAACTTGGTGAGACCTCGTCCCTACAATATATCAAAAAAATTTAGCCGGACATGGTAGCACAGCCTGTAGTTCCGACTACTTGGAAGGCTGAGGTGGAAGGATCCTCTGAGCCCAGCAGGGTGGTGCTGGGGTGGCCATGAGCATGCCACTGCACTCCAGCCTGGGTGGCAGAGTGACACTCTGACTCAAAAAATTAAAATTAAAATAAACTAATCTCGCCTTCATAGTGAAAGCAGTGTTTGCCTCTATCCCAGGCTGGGCTGTAGCCTTAGCCTTTAACCATAAACCATCACTCTCTCTGACCCTGTGAACTGAGTCTGCCCATGGTTCTGTTTGCTGTTTGGCGTTTGTTTTCTGGTTCTTCACAAAGGTTCCTATAGTACTGTCCTTCCCGTCCCCAGGTGCTCTCCCTTCAACACAGTGGTTCCGACTCATCCCATGCCCAGTTTGCTGCCTACTGGAAGCCAGTGCTGTCCATGGATGCTAATTCATGGCAGCGCTGGCTGCACATGCATCGCCTGGTGCTAATCCTGGAGCACGACACGTGGGTACTACCCTCAGTACTGGGGCCATAGTTGGGGTGGAGGAGTAGGGGACAAGGAATTATGGGAGGGCAAGCAGTAGATGAGCCCTTACCAATGGTAGCCAAGGAAAAACTATGGCCCTTTCCCAGTCTTCCTGCTCATTAGCCCCCAATAACTCAGGCAGGACATCGAAGATAGAGGTAGCAGTCTATTCTTTTCCCTCAAGCTTGGGGCTGTGAGGTCTGACTCTAGTCCACACCCTTCCTTCCAGACCAGTCCCCAAGCACTTGCACACCCCGGGCAGCAATGGGCGCTACAGCACCATCCAGTGCAGGATCTCCCACTCCTCACTGACCTCTCTGCTTCGGGACTGGAGCAGCTTCGTGCTAGTCGAAGGCTATTCATATGTCAAGCTGCTCTCCAGGTGAGCAAAGTGATATATATCCCTTACCCTTCTCCCACCACCTCATCCCAGGTCCATTCCTTTAACCCCAGACCACACCCCCTACTTCCTCCTACCCTGAGACTGCTCACTGACTCCCATTTTTCCTCAGTGCCCCAGACCAGCCCCCCTCCTCCTTCTACATGGTCCGGATCATTTCCAAGGCTCCATGCATGGTTCTTCGCCTGGGTTTTCCCATTGGCACACCAGCACAGGCCCGGCACAAGGTAAGCTGGGCCCTGTCAGACTCCCAGACCAAGGAGCCATGGGATGTAGATTAGTTCCATCTCCCTAAGCCTCACAGGGGTAGGTTTAGTAGAGAGAGGAGCCCCCGACCAAGTAAGGCTGAAGTTGAGGATTCTCTTGCCTTGTTAGGAGCTCCCCTCATGGAGAAGACGGGAGTAGGTGGATCTGACCACATTTTCCCCACAGATTGTGTCAGACTTGCAGGAAGAGATCCTGCGCCTGCGTTTCCCCCATCGGGTGCAAAGCAAGGAGCCAACACCCAAGGTGAAACGAAAAGGCCTGGGGGGCACTGGTGGGGGCAATTCTCCCTCCAAGTCACCCCCCACACTGGGGCCACAGCAGGCCCTGTCCGACCGGCCCTGCCTTGTAGTCTTACATAAGCCACTGGACAAACTTCTCATCAGGTTGGTTTTGAGAGTGGGGAGGGGGCTCAAAGTCATGTGGGAGGTGTATGGCTTAGTTGGGTCTGAGTAGAGGTAAACTGGAGAGTTGCTCCATTTCCTAGGTATGAGAAGCTACCCCTGGACTACCGGGCACCCTTCTTGCTGACACTGGAGCCACCAGGGCCACTGCCCTTGGTGTCAGGCCGCTCAGCCTCTTCCAGCCTAGCATCACTGTCCCGCTACCTTTACCATCAGCGCTGGCTCTGGAGTGTCCCATCAGGACTGGCCCCTGCACTGCCACTCAGTGCCATCGCCCAGCTCCTCTCCATCCTCACTGAGTATGTCACTCGAGCCTTCCAGGCTACTTGGGGCAGGGAAAGAGCAAGTATAGACTGGGTTCAGACACTGGCAGAAAGACTATACCACACACTTTCTCCAATCTTCAGTCTCAAGTACAGAGTATCACCTGCTACTGCTCTTCCCCTCTACTCCCCTCCTCAATTTATTTTGGCTTCTGCTCTTAAATGGACCTGTTATACCCTGAGAGACCACTCTTCTCAACAGGGCCATCAGGGTACTCAGCTCCTTGAGGTGGGTGTGTGAGGGGAAGGGCTGTACTCTGAGTGTCTTCTTTTCTCATTATGGCTCTGTCCTTACCTTTGTGGGGCTTCAGAGTACGACTTTCTGAAGGGTTCCACTTCGCCTGCAGTGGAGAAGGAATCATCAACATGGTCCTGGAGCTCCCAATTCAGGTATATGCCATCTCATGCTTCTTCACACCCAAGGTCTATCATAGTCCCAAGAAGAGCTGGGTTGGCACTACTGGAAACTCTGCCTCACAAGGACTGTGTGGCTGGAGGATCCAAGCCCTGAGGCCAGGGTCTTAGGACAGTGTGGTGAGGGAGATTAGAGTTCCAAGGGCCAGAGCTAGGTCAGGTCAGATCTCTGCATTGGCTGGGATTTGCCCAAGATCTCCCATTTTGCCCACAGAATGAACCTCCAGGGCAGGCTGCAGCTGAGGAGAAACACACGTGTGTCGTCCAGTATATCCTCTTCCCCCCACACTCTACCTCCACCAAAGACAGGTGAGACAGGCCCACTCTGCAGAATCCCCCTTCTCCCCACTGTCCTCTAAAAGCCTGGCTGCCATACCCTGAGATGATCTTGATCCCAGCAGTTTTTAGATGCTGATCTGGAGAGGCCTTGTACAACTTGTGGCTTTTCTCTGTGCCTGCCTTCTCCCCAACCTCCATGAGGCTCATCCCTTCCTGTGACTGTGCATTGGACTCTCCCCTCCCCCCAGGCTCAGAGCCCTTCCTCTTTTAGCTTCTCAACAGATGATGACAATGATGTGGAGGTGGAGGCCCTGGAGGGGGACTCAGAGCTCAATCTGGTCACCGAGGTATGGGTGGAGCCACAGTATGGGCGAGTGGGACCTGGCCCTGGAAGCTGGAAGCACCTCCAGGATTTGACATACTCTGAGATCCCTCAAGCTGTGAGTGACCTCAGAACAGTATCCCCACCTTTTACTGGATTGGGGTCCCGTCTCTTTTGGAGTACTATGGACTGTGGGTTTTCTGGTCCCTCTGAATGTCTGGGACTGTTGGGGGTCTTGGAGACCCAGAGGCCTGGGTATTCTGGGCTAAGAGAGATTAACTCCTGACCTCTAATTTTCCTCCTCTAGCTCCACCCACGGGATGCTGCTTGCATAGGCTCTATGCTGAGCTTTGAATACCTGATACAGCTGTGCCAAAGCAAGGAATGGGGTCCTCTGCCCCCAGAGCCTAGGGTCTCAGATGGTCAGTAGGGAAGGTGGCCCCCTGGGTGGAGTAGGGGAATGGATAGGGAGAAGGCAGTCCCAGACAGGTAATCTGGGGGCTTACTATGTGTCCTGTCTTTCTTCCCTTCCTCCTAGGATTGGACCAGGGAGAAGACACTTGTGTCCATGAGATTCCTTTCCATTTTGACTTAATGGGATTGTTGCCACAGTGCCAGCAGCTCCAGATGTTCTTCCTTTTGCTTTCCAGAGGTGGGTGAACTTTGTACTCATTCTCCTCACAACTATAGGGTCAGCAAGTCTGGGAGTATTAGACAATAGTGAACAGATGAGAGATGGGGGCAGGAAGAGGCTATGAGGCTGAAGTGGGGGCCTTGCTGTTCAGGGCTGAGCCGGGGCACTGGGCAGCAGTAGGCTCTTGGTGCTGAGCCGAGTATGTGTCGGGCAGAGCCAGAGGGTGTCCCTCTCGCCGAGGGGCCCTGTCCCGCCAACGACATGGTGCTGTGCCTGCTGCACAGCTGCCTGGGGCAGGAGCTGAGTGACCGAGAGATCCCGCTGACCCCTGTTGACCAGGCTGCCTTCTTGAGTGAGGTGCTGCGGCGAACCTGCCACAGTCCAGGTGAGCTCCCCACCTTCCTAATACCAAACTCTGGCCCAGCCCCTTTTCCCCATCCTCACAGAGTGGGTTCTGTCTTTGAGTTTTGGGCTTTCCTCTCCTCCTGCTATCTTTAACTCAGAATCTTGCTCTCTTCCACCCATCTCTACCCCCATCACAGGTGCAGAGGGGCCACCAATGAGGAGCCATGGAATCCTGAAGGATGAAGCAGTTGGCAGCGCCCAGGCCACTGGAGACTCAGCTTTTTTTACCCTGGTCAGCACTGGTTCTTTTCCCTGAGCCCTTGTCACACTGACCTCCTTCCATCACCACATCTCCATGCCCCGACTTTCTATCACCGTTGAGACTAAATGCCTCTGCCGGTGACACAATGTTGTCATTTTTCTTTGTCCTGGGTCTTTCAAGCTATATCTAAGATGAGTCAGCTCTAGGGTGGAAGAAGGGAAGGGAGGTTGATTGTTTTCTAGTACTTTAATTTTCTGTTTCTCTCTTACAGAGTGTAGGTTTTCCTGAAACTCTCAAGCCTCTCATCTCTGCCCAGCCCCCTCAGTGGCGCTGCTATGCAAGGCTTGTGACCCCCCAGCATGTGTTTCTGACTTTTCTCCCAGCTACCTTCTCAGGTACCAGCTGCTGACCTTCCTTAGAAACCCCCTCAGATACAAACCCCAGAACTCCCTCACCAGCCCACCAGGCAGCTCTGATTTATGTCTCTCTTTTCCTCTTCAGATGTCCAGCATCTAGCTGCCTATAGCCTTGAGGAATCCTCTCAAGAAGAGACGAAGCCTAAGTTTGGGGATTGGAGTGGGGCCCCCAGTCTGAGAGATCTGGGCGGAACTGGTATCAGGGCTACGAGGTCCCAAGTCCCCATCCTCAGTGTAACCCTAGCTGGTGGTAAGGCTGCTTACTCAAGTTGGGTAGGAGCAGAATGGGAAACAAATAGAGAGTGAAAGACCATGTGGCACCTTTCTCCACAGACAATGCCCAGAGTCAAGGAGAGCTGAGCCCACCCTTCCGACGGGACTTACAGGCTTACACTGGGCGTCAGGCTTCCCAGACAGAGGGTGCAGATGGACCCCGGAGCCGGTGTCCTGTCTACATCTACAGCTGTTCACTGGAAGCGCTAAGGGAGCTTATGGTTGGCATGCAGCCCCCTCAGGTGCCCCGAGACCTCATCTTCCGGTGAGTACCCTCCTTCAGTATTAACCAATATCCTTCCCTAGCCATGGCTTCCAGCCAAGGCTTAGATACACACTCATGGGTATGGACAGACAGGCTGATGGTCAGTGGCAGGAACTCAGCTTTTTAGCCACATCCTGCCAGCTCCTTCCTTGACTTCTCTGAGCAAGTCAGTTAAACTTGCTAGGCCATGAGTACATTTGGTAAGAGTCTGTTGGTAATCCGCTGGAATCTGGGTGGCTGAGTCTGAGGTATCACTTAGGGAGTTGGCTGAGCTCTTTATTCCTCCCATTCCTAGGACTCAGTTCATCAACCACCCCTCCCCATCCTCAACCTGGATGGAGCCCAGGTACAAGGAGGCAGCCAACCACTGTGCCTTGCTGCAGGAGCATGCACAGCAATGCTATGTTCGTGGTGAGTCGGAAGGCCGTATGAGGGAGGAGTGGGCTCGGAGGGAGAGATGCAGGGATTACAGGGGTACCTGTAACTGGAAAGGCCATTGTAGAGCTTGAGCCTCATGGCCCCTTCCACTTCCATCAGGGCTTTTCCGGAGCTTGCAGCAAGCACAGAGTGTAACCTCCCAGGATTTGCTGACAGCGGTAGATGCCTGTGAGGAGCTACTGCAAGAAGTAGACATCACCCCTTTTCTGCTTGCACTGTGTGGCCACACTTGGGGTTTGCCTCATGCCCCACCAAGCCCTGGTCCTCTCAGCCCTGGGCCCTTCAGCAGCAGCATCGAGGAGGGCCCCGAACCTCGGGAACGAGCTATCCTAGCTTCTGAGTCCAGGTTAGGATTGTACTTGCATCATGTCTTAGGGACACACAGACCAAGTCCCTATAAACAAAGACCTTCCAGTCCAGGGAAATGGCGATTTAAGGCAGTGCCTAGGCACCAGAGAAGCAGTAGTGCTTTGTCACTGTCTACCTGCCTCCACATAGCCTTCTTTCTCCCATTTGGCATGGGTAGCAGTCTCACTCCTAGGCCTTGCACATCTCTCATACTTTAGTGTGGTGTAATGAGCTGGGTCAGGCATAGTAGCTCCTGGTTTCCAATAGTGAAAGTAGAGACTGGTTCTGAGGACATTCATACAATAGTAGTAATCTTCCCAACCAATCTGTGAACTTCATAGGAGCCAAGACTGTGTTATGCTCACTGCTTACCCAGCTTACCAAAGGGGCTCAACAAGTTTTTATTGGAGGGAGGGAGGGAGAGAGGGAAGGAGGGAGGAAAAGAGAGAGAGGGAGGCAGGCAACTATGGGTCTAGCAATTATGAGCATTGAGGAGGCAGAAGAACCAGAAAGATAGACATACGCATGACTCCTAGGTCAGAACCCCAGCCCGGTTTCCTCTCTGGAGCTCTAGATACCCCACCTTTCATGCCCCCAAATGAATGCATTTTCTTCCCATCAAACCTTGTTTCTCCATCTGTCTTCCCAATTCATGGTGAAAGATGCCACCTTCTACCCAGTGATTCAAGTCAAAAACTGGGAGTCCTTACTCTTTCACAGAAATGCCCGGCCATTAAGAAATGTGGAGGTAGCCAGGCTTGGTGACTCAGCCTGTAATCCCGCACTTTGGGAGGCTGAGGTGAGTGGATTGCCTGAGCCCGCAGGTTCAAGACCCACTTGGGCAACTTGGCAAGACCTCATCTTTACAATAAATCAAAAATTAGCCGGGCCTGGTAGCATGCGCCTGTAGTTCCAGCTACTTGGAAGGCTGAGGCGGAAGGATTGCCGGAGCCCAGCAGGTCGAGGCGGCGGTGGCCGGGAGCGGCCACTGCACTCCAGTCTGGGCGACAGAGTGAGACTCCAACTCAAAAAAAAAAAAGAAATGTGGAGATTATAGCCAAAATGGGTTGGTTCTCCTTGCCTTTTTCACTGCCCGTGCCATTGTGCTGAGCACCTGTCCTATAGACAAAGAGATAGGTGTGTGCTGCTCCCCAGTTGGGAAGCAGTCTCCTCCAGGACTTGATGATTCTTAACACTTCAACAACCCTCATCCCGACCTCTCAGCATAGAGACCGAGGACCTAAGTGAGCCTGAGTTTCAGAGCACCCGTGTTCCTGGCAATCCAGACCCTGGCCCGGAGATCTCTCTAACAGACGTCTGCCAGCTCAAAGGAGAGGCACATGATGCCCTTCATAGCCTCATCCAGGTGAGAAGCTTGGGTGAGAGTATAAGAGGCGTGGAACCCTGCCTATACAGTACTCTCCCCTAGGTTGGGGATATGCATGTGTCCTAGTGTAGGAGATGGTATCCACTATGGCTTCTTTCTAAACCCTGCAACAGGAGAAGTTCCTGGAGATCAGTCGTCTCCACTTCCGCACAGTGCCCTCCAATCCTCACTACTTCTTCTATTGCCCTCCATCAAGCAGGCGAGAAGTGAGTGGTTTTCTTCTTTACCTCCCTTATGACTCAATTTATAGACCCAGAAGCCCACCCAGATCCTTTTGAATCTTGGTTCCCTGAGGCCTGGATGTGGCTCTTGTCCTACCATAGATCAAGCTATCTTTTTGTTTTGCCCAGGATGAAGGTCCTCGGGACATGGTAGACAGAAAAGTCAGTGACCTGGAGTTTTCAGAGGCTGAGCTCATAGGTGAAGAAGGTGTGTGAGCAAGTGGGTCAAGGTGTGGGAAAGGCTGCTTCAAGCCAGGACTCAGGGCCTCCACTGCTGGCCTCTCCCATTGACCACGTGACATGCATCATTAGGAGACACATCTGCTTGCTGTGTGGTCACTGAGAGTGACCCAGAGCTGGAGGTGGAATACCGTGAGAGCCGTGAACCAGACCTGGGGCCTGCTGGACTGGACTCCGCCTCGCTGTCAGATGCAGACACTGTAAATCCTGATGAAGACTCCTTCAGTATCTTGGGGGGTGACTCACCCACTGGGCCTGAGAGCCTCATGCATGACCTGCCACCACTTTTTCTGCACCTCACGTGTTCTGTGCGACTGCGTGGGCAGCACAGCTCAGTACCTGTGTACAGCCTGCCTACCTGTTTGGGTGAGTTTGGGTAGTCCATGGGAAGGACAAAGATCCCAGTATAGCCTGATGCCTGTCTGGGGGTAGAAGAGAGCCTAGAAATATCACTCTTTAGCACTTAGAACGTGTACTTGCCTTAAGTCCAACTTTCCCCCTCTCCCAGGCCAGGTGCTGTCCAGTCTGGAGGGGCCTCCCATTGGAGGCCGAGTTCCCCTGAGGGACCTCAGTGTCACTTTGGATGTCTTTGTGCTGACCTTGCCCCTGGAAGTGGAGCTCCCCACGGCCTCCGACCCTCAACACCACCGGTGTGGCAGCAAGTTTGTTGGGGGTATCTGGGACCTTGCTAGGGTAGAGGGGCCATTAAATAAATCTGGGCACTTCAAAGTCTAGGGATTTTGAAGAATCTAAGGAAAGAGTGATGAGGAGGCCCTGGAAGGGTAGTAGCTGCTGACCTTTGACTTTTTTGCTCCCACGCTGTTCAGGTCAACATCTGAGAGCAGTGCTTCATTCCCACGATCCCCAGGGCAACCATCATCTTTAAGGTCAGATGATGGCCTGGGGCCCCCACTGCCACCCCAAGAAGAAGAGAGGTACTTTCTTATCTTTCTCTCTGAGTTCCTTGCTCCCCTTCAGTTTTGTTTTCTAGAAACTGTATCTAAACCTATCTTCCCTTTAGGCATCCAGGACTATCCAATTTGGCCACACCCCACAGACTGGCTATTGAGACCACTATGAGTGAGGTGAGGGCCCCCAATGCTGTAACTCATACCCTTTTCATTCATACGAGTGAGATAAGCTACCCCCTTCCTTCTGGGGTTGAAGTGGACCTCCCTCAGTCTGTGAGTCAAATTGTCTCCAGTCTGGGAGTAAGGGGATGGCCCAACAAGCAAGGGAGATGTCCTTTGCTACTTCCTGGATTGCTGTCTCACCATAGATCCGCTGGCTGTTGGAAGATGAGATGGTGGGTGCTCTCCGAAAAGGGGGCCTCCCCCAGAGCCCTGCCCTGCACCGTGCAGCTGCCCACATTCATAGCTCTCCTGGACGCTCCACCTGCCTTCGCCAAACGCTGCCACTGAGTTTTGTGTTTGGGCCAGAGCGTTCCCTCACACAATTCAAGGAGGTAAATTGCCCTCAGAACACATCATGGCCACCTTGGGGCCCGTCATTCCCTGGGCCCCAGGCACAGAACTGAAAGGCCCTCTCTTAGTTTGAGTCCATATTATCCCCCATCTTCCTTCTTCACCATACTGTCTGCCCTCACCCCTATGCCTGGAGACCCAACTCAGGAAAGAAACCCAGCTTTCACCCTTGTCACTGAACCTCTTGAACCTTAGGCAAGTCACTGAACCTTTTCTTGCCTCAGCGATGGGGATGCCAGCATCTGCCTCACCAGAAAGTTTGGAGTGTCTAATGGGGACTTGAGGGGCATCATGTATAGGGACGGCTGCTCCCACCTAAACTATGACCTTGGCTCCTGCTCCCTAGGAGTTCCGCTGTCTCCACGTCCCTGGCCATGTTCTTCTTGAGGACCTTGACAGTGGCTTCTTCTTTGTGGCAGCTGGTCAACAGCCAGGTGGGTTCCATGGGGAGCCTTCGTCAGCGGCCTGGGCTTGGCACAGCCATGAGGACAGGGCTGAAGGCATCGAAGGGGAGGTGAGTCTGACCTGGGAATGGAGGGGGATGGTGGGTGTGTGGGGCCTATACCTCAATCCTGACTTCCTTCCCCTCAGGCCCTCACAGCCAGCCCCCAAGCCCCTGGATCCCCAGAGGATTCTGAGGGTATCCCTCTCATCAGCCTGCCACAGGGAGGTAAGAGAGAACTTGGGCAGCAAAGTCTAGGGCCAGGACCAGGGACTTGTAGAAACCTGGCCCTGCTCCCATTTTTGGAGGGTGGCCCTAGGCAGGATTGAGAGAAGCTCCCGTCATTTTCCTTCTCTATCTAGGGAGTCAGCCAGGGCCCAACCGGGGACTAAGCCTCATGTCAAGTCAGGGCAGTGTGGATTCAGACCACCTAGGTAAGCTGGGAGCAGTGGTTGGAGGACTCTAAGCTAATGGAAGATGGGCTCAGGGCTACACAGGGGATGGTCCGGGCAGGGGGCATCAGAAGGGACTAATCTGAAGAGGACCATCAAGCCTGATGCACTTGGAGGTGAGTCAGACCCAGTCTAGTATGGGATTGAATTTTAGTACATCTGACACAGGTTATGATGGCGGCAGCAGTGGCTCAGACAGTGAAGGTCCCAATGAGACCCTCAGTGAGAAGACCCCCTTCACACTGCGGATGCCACCTGGACCAGCACCTCCACAGCCTTCACTCTCAGGCCTCCCTGGGCCCTGCCTGCCTGACTTCTGGCTCATTGTCCGGGTACTGCAGGACCGTGTAGAAGTATATGCACATGCACGGTAAGTAGAAGCCGGACCTGCATCCTTATGCTTTTGTTAACCTCTTTTTCCTGTTCCCTCAACACCTCTCTCCAGTGTATTAAGATTAAGACTTGCAACTGAGAGCTTGGGTAGGGATCTGACTTGGGTAGGGATTCTCAGACTGGGGGTTCCAGATCACTTCCCAAATCTTATAGCAACGCACGTCACTTTCTTCTTTTTTTTTTCCCCCACAAGAGGGATATGGCTAAGCACATTATTTTTGACTTTTTTAATGGAAAGTGATTGAAAAGCTGATGGGGATATTGGCTTCTAGCTGAGAATTAAGAACATCTATGGTTCAAAGCAGCTTCAGAAGTTAATATGTAAAAATAAGGCATAATAGCTAATTTTTTGTTTTATTTTATTTTAAAGATGTGGGGTACAACTCAGGATTAGGTAGATTAAGTAGTCATCGCACAGGTAAATTTTGGTCCTCCCTTTGGTCCCCACTTCACCTGGAATAGCTAATACTTAATAAAGTGCAAACTATGTCGCAGGCACTGGTCTAGTGTTTGACAGGAATCAGTTTATTTAATCTATATAACAACACTACAAAGTAGTATTATCCTTATCATACGGGCAAAAAAACTCAAGCACAGCTAAGTTAAGTACTTGCCCAAGGTCATAATAAGTGGCAGAGCCAAGATTCATACAGGGGTATTGGTTAAATACTGCTCTGATCTTGGGAGTGAGTAGGGTGAGCAGCAATAGGGTAGGTTGAGAAGAAGGGAAGACCACCATTCTGACAAAGAAGATTTGAGAAAAAAGAAGAGGTACATAGCGTGATGGATGCCTCAGTGTGGTACCTGCATGAGGCAAGCATGGAACCTAAGCTTTCAGAACTGCTTGAGAATTCCATTCTTCCCATTTCCCATGAGGTGTACCCTTTGTTCAGGCCTGCCTCCTTTTCATGGTTCTGTTGGCCCCATCTCCGTGACTTCCCTTCTTCTTCATGATACATATAACCCTTTCCCCACTGTAATTCTAGTCAGACCCATCCTTCCTTTCCAGGAGCCTGATTCGGGAGGATGGAGGACCAGGCACCGAGTGTCGCCACCTGCAGCAGCTCCTGGTGAGGCGAGTTGGAGAGATCTGCAGGGAGGTCAACCAGGTAAGGGGCAGAGCTTGCCAGGCTTTGAGACACAAACCACATGAGAAAGGAGTTTTTAGGGACTTGACTTTCAGAGGCTGTTGGTCTGTCTCAGACTCAACAATAACTATGGGAAGTCTTCTTTGACGCCCCCGGTTAGTGGGATGCTGATACTCCCCCAACTCCCTACAAACTTGGGAGCTGTCCACAACCCACTCTCAGTTACAGTGGGTTACTCTTTCATGCCCTTTCTCAGTAACTATAAAAGGTTCCTTCTCATTGCACTGTGCTAACATTAGCAGTATAAGACAGAGGGACACTAACTCTTTGTAGCTTATATAGAGTTGAGGAGATGGATGTTGAGCAACTAAGTTATACAAATTCTTCCAATTACAAGAGAGAAGAATTTTACAAAGGAAAAATAGAAGCTGCTATAAGAGCATGTAACAGGGATCTGACTATCTGAAGTATCAGGGAAGCCTTCTTAGAGGAGTAGATTTTTAAACTGAGACCCAAAAGATGGTGAACTGATTCTGGCAAAGAGGAAGGACAAGTGTTTCTAACTGAGGATCACTCTCAGAGTCCTCAACTCTGTGACTGGGGGACAGTATCTCTGACCTCCCAGTGATGACTGATACTCTTTTTGACCTCTGACTCCCAATGATAGTGGGCATTCTTTCTGGCCTTTGATCACCCCTGATTACCACCACCCACTTATGAGGAGATATTTCCCTTCCCTGACACCTTGCTTCTTCTACCAGCGACTGCTTCTTCAGGACCTTCATGACAGTCACGTGTGTAACTCTCTTCTGGTGGCTGAGAGTGAAGAAGATCTGTGGCGCAGTGAGACCCCCTTCCATTCCCGTCAGCGGGCACCACTGCCCAGTGATGGTGAGATCCCACCCAGCAGCCTCCCTCATGGGGTGGTGCTGCTGCCCTGGCTTTTATCCGATACCTTGGTGAGAAGCTGAGGGCAGAGTCCCCATTAGTTGGCCATCTGTGCGAAATAATAGAGAGCGAGCAAGGAGGAAAGGACAGAAAAGGATCACTGGATTTGGCTGCTGTGCGTTCATCGGTGATGTTCAGGAAAGTAGTGTCGTCAATGGAGAGATGGGAATAGAAACCAGATGAAATTGAAAAGTGAAAGAAGATGATAGATGGGTGGAGCATCTATCAAGTAGCTTGTCAGTTAAGGGATGTGGCAGTGACTGAAGGAGGATGGGGACAAAGAAGGAACTTTAAATAAGGCAGAGACTAGAGCATGTTCAGGTTCCACAGGGAAAGAGCCAGTAAGTAGAGAGGGAATAGATCACTGAAGGGGCACCAGGCTGTGACCTGTGTTTCTAAGGGCAGGCCTCTGCCTGGCTCTGACTTGATCATCTTTCCCTGCCAGGGAATGGACAGGGATGAGGAGTCCCAGGGATATGAGAACAAATAGGCTGGTTCAAAGAAGACCAGAGGGGAGGAATCTTGAGGGCCAGTAGAACTGGCCTTCTGATTGACTGTTCCTCCAGACAGGCAACCACAGGATCCCTTTGGGTTTTCTGGTCTTTGTGAGGAAATGTGATAATCTACTCATGATAATAATTGAAGTTTCAACACCTCTACTACCTCCTATTACTTTTGAAGACCTCTCACTCCAATTCATAGAGGAATCGCTAAACCATGTCATTCCTTTGCAGTTCTCTCTTCTGGTAAAATCAGACCACTCCTTATTTTTAACATTCCCAGCTAGTCTGTAGACAAACGTTTCTGACATTTCCAGGAGAGTGCATCTCTCAGCATATCCTGGGATGTACTCCATATCAAAGCAGAATCCCCATAATTAGTGGACTCCTATGGTTTTGAAGGTGTCTCTGCAAATTGTGAATGAGCTAGGACAGCCAAGCACTTTTACTTCAAAATGACTTCCAGCAACCTGAGATATAAGACCAGTCAGAACCCAGATACAAGCTCTTCCTCATTGTAGTCTCTCCAGATTTTTTTCCTTGAAACCCTTAGCAACCAGCATTCCATTCCAGAGTCTGCATAGAAACTGCAGCCTCCTGGATAGCCTGGATGCTGTTCATACTGACAGCAACTTCTCTGGGAAACCAGACTGGCACTTCAACCTACTGGAAGGTGCCCTGCCAGCCTGGAAAGGAAAAATAGAGGCTGCTATGAGATCTGACTATCTGAAGTATCAGGGAAGCCTTCTTAGAGGAGTAGATTTTTAAGCTGCAG
>NW_007247305.1:235220-237794 GCF_000164805.1 Carlito syrichta | reverse complement strand
CGGGTCTCGAACCCGCGGGCTCAGGCAGTCCACTCACCTCAGCCTCCCAAAGGCACGGGATTACAGGCTGAGCCACCGAGCCCGGCTAGCATTCCTAACTTTTAAAAATTAAGTCTGTGTACTACATAACAGATTATTCCAAACTTTGGTAGCTTAAAACAAACATTTATTTTCTGTTTCTGTAGAACAGGAATGAGAGTAGCTTAGCTGGTTAGCTCTGACTCAAGGTCTTTCATCCTTCCTCTTGATGTGGGCTGGGCTGCAGTCATCTGCAAGCAGGCAGCTCGTGGCTAGAGGCCTCAGTTCTTAACAAGTGGGCCTCCCCATGGGCCTCTTGAGTGGCCTCAAGTTGGCTTCCTCCAGAGTGAGTGATCCAAGAAACAGTGAGAAAGAAACCAGAGTGTCTTTTTGACCTAGATACTGTCACTGGATACTATCCCTTCCCCATGTCTATTGGTGACACAGACCAACTCTGATACAGTGTGGGAGGGGCCAACACAGAGTCTGAATAACAGGAGGCAGGAATCATGGGACAGTCTTGGATAACTGTGTGGGAGGGGCCAACACAGAGTCTGAATAACAGGAGGCAGGAATCATGGGACAGTCCTGGCCACCACAAGCTGGAAAGTCATCTGCCTCCCCAGGCTGACAGTCAGAAAGTAATTTAAATTGCTCATTAGGCAACATGGCAAAGATTAGCTCAACTCTGGGTTTCTTAACTGGTTTTTGAAAGCCTGAACTTAGAGTATGTTGTACAAACCATGTGAAAATATATCTTACATGCATATATAAATGTATGTTGAAAAACCGTGTGCTGGACTCAGTGGCTCATCTTGTAATCCCAGCACTTTGGGAGACTGAGGGGAGTGGATAGCCTGAGCCTGTGAGTTCGAGACCAGCCCGGGAAACTTGGTGAGACCGCGTCTCTACAATAAATAAAAAATTAGCTGGGCATGGTAGCATGCACCTGTAGTTCTGGCTACTTGGAAGGCTGAGGTAGAAGGATCACCGGAGCCCAGCAGATTAATGCTGGAGTGGCTGTGAGCGTGCCACCCCACTCCAGCCTGGGCGACAGTTAGACTCAAATTCAAAAAACAAACAAAAAAAGAAAAAGTGTGTGCATCTAAAGTACATGGAAAACTTTGGAAAGATAAGTTTAGGAATTGTTAACTAGTAACTACTACAATTATAGCTTGAATTCTTTCTTTTTTCTTTTTTTTGAGTTGGCGTCTCACTCTGTCACCCAGGCTGGAGTGCAGTGGCATGCTCATGGCCACCACAGCCTCAACCTGCTGGGCTCAGGCAATCCTTCTGCCTCAGCCTTGCAAGTAACTGGACCTACAGGCTCGCGCCACCTTGCCTGGCTAATTTTTTTTTATTTATCGTAGAGACAGGGTCTCACCAAATTACCCAGGCTGGTCTTGAACCTCTGGGCTCAGGCAATCTTCTCACCTCAGCCTCTCAAAGTACTGTGATTGTAGGCATGAGTAACTGCACCCAGCCGCTTTTTTTTTTTTTCTCTTTCTTTCTTTTTTTTTTTTTTTTTTTTTTTTGAAACAGCATCTCAGTCTCACTCTGTTGCCCAGGTTGGAGTGCAGTGTCATAATCATTGTTCACCACAGCCTCAACCTCCAGGGCTCAGGCTGTCCTCCCATGTCAGCCTCTTGAGTGGCTGAGGCTATAGGCGAGTTCCACCACACCTGGCTAATTTTTACATTTTTTGTAGAGATGAAGTCTTGCTATGTTGCCTAGGTTGGTCTCTAACTCCTGGGCTCAAGAAATCCTCCTACCTCAGCCTCCCAAAGTGCTGGGATCATAGGTGTGAGCCACCATGCCCAGCTGAGTATTTTTGAAATAAAACTGTGCTGTCCACTATGGTAGTCACCAACTACATGTGGCTGTTGAGCACTTAATGTAACTGAAGAGATGAGTCATAAACATAAAACGTTAAAGACTCAGTACAATTGTAATTATCTCACTAATTTTTCATACTGATTACATTTTGCAATGATCATATTTTGTGTTGGGTGAAAGAGAATATGTTAATATGTTAAAATATGCTAAATTTTCTCATTATTTTTGGGGTTTTTGTTTTGTTTTGTTTTGTTTTGAGTTGGAGTCTCACTCTGTCGCCCAGACTGGAGTGCAGTGGCCACTCCCGGCCACCGCAGCCTTGACCTGCTGGGCTCCGGCGATCCTTCCACTTCAGCCTTAAAAGTAGCCGGAATTACAGGCATGCGCTACCACGCCCGGCTGATTTTTTTGATTTATTGTAGAGATGAGGTCTTGCTGCCCAGGTGGGTCTCGAACCCGTGGGCTCAGGCAATCCACTCACCTCAGCCTCCCAAAGGCATGGGATTACAGGCTGAGCCACCGAACCCGGCTAATTTTCTCATTATTAATAGACTCCATAGATATGAACTTGACAACTCGCTTTTATTTCTAGCTCCAAACATCTTTTTTTGGGGGGGCGGTTGGAGTCTCACTCTGTCGCCCAGACTGGAGTGCAGTGGGCGCTCCTGGCCACCACAGCCTCGACCTGCTGGGCTCCAGCGATCCTTCCGCCTCAGCCTT
>NW_007247305.1:221541-235200 GCF_000164805.1 Carlito syrichta | reverse complement strand
ATCCACTCACCTTGGCCTCCCAAAGCACTGGGATTACAGGCTGAGCCACCGAGCCCGGCCTGAGGTGGAGTCTTACTCCATCACCCAGGCTGGAGTGCAGTAGCATGCTCACAGCCACCCCAGCGTCGACCTGCTGGGCTCCGGCGATCCTGCCGCCTCAGCCTTCCAAGTAGCCAGAACTACAGGTGTGCATTGCCACGCTCGACTAAGTTTTGATTTATTGTAGAGACAAGTTTCACCAAGTTGCCTGGGCTGTTCTGGAACCCGCAGGCTCAGGCAATTCTATTTCTTTTGGGTAGGGGTGATTTGAAATGAAAAAATTTAACTGGATTTAAAATTCATTTACAAAAATCGCAAGAAAACACCAATTTATAAATGAAAAGAAAAACTACTAGATTTAAAGAATAGATTGTGCCGGGCTCGGTGGCTCAGCCTGTAATCCCACGCCTTTGAGAGGCTGAGGTGGGTGGATTGCCTGAGCCCGCAGATTCGAGACCCGCCTGGGGAGCGAGACTTCATCTCTACAATAAATCAAAAAATCAGCCGGGCGTGGTAGCGCATGCCTGTAATTCCGGCTACTTGGAAGGCTGAGGCTAAAGGATTGCTGGAGCCCAGCAGGTCGAGGCTACAGTGGCCGGGAGCGGCCACTGCACTCAGAGTGAGACTCCAACTCAAAAAAAAAAAAAGAAAAAAAGAATAGATTGTTGGTCGAATGAGGTACCTGTAATCCCAGCACTTTGGGAGGCTGAGGTGGAAGGCTCACTTGAGCCCAGGAGTTCAAGAACAGCCCGGGTAACATAGCAAGACCTCTTCTCTACTAAAAATCAAAATGTTAACCAGACATGGTGGAACACATTATAGTCCCAGCTACTTGGAAGATTTAGGTGGAAGGATCACCTGAGCCCAGTGGGTTGAAGCTTTGGCATGCCATTACACTCCAGTCTGAGCGACAGAGTGAGACGCCAACTCATGAAGAAAAAAAAAATGTTCCTTTGAACTATGAGTTAAAGAGATTAAATTATCTAAAATCTGGTTAATGGCAAGAAAATGTATGGAAAATAGGGTATCAGTTTGTGACCACATACCTGTGTGAACAGATTTTCTACTCAATGGTAACGTTAAAAATATTTTGATGAGATCATCTTTAAATGGTCTTCTTGATCAGGAATTGCATCTATGGTCAGTTCTCATGATTAATGGACTCCATAGTTGTGAATTCAACTACTCACTAACATTTATATCCAGCTCCAAAATCAATGCTTATGTCACTTTTTCAGTCATTTGTGGATATGTAGAGTGACAAAAAAAAAGTCTCACCCAACATGCACATTCCCAGCTGAAGTCAAAGTGATACCCTGCTTTCTTATTTTGGCTTTCATACTGTGAACAAGAATCCTTTTCTTTTTTTTTTTGAGTTGGAGTCTCACTCTGTCGCCCAGACTGGAGTGCAGTGGCCGCTCCTGGCCACTGCAGCCTCTACCTGCTGGGCTCCGGTGATCCTTCTGCCTCAGTCTTCCAAGTAACTGGAACTACAGGTGCGCGCTACCACGCCCAGCTAATTTTTTATTTATTGTAGACATGAGGGATCACCAAGTTGCCCAGGTGGGTCTCGAACCCGCGGGCTCAGGCAATCCACTCACCACAGCCTCCCCAAGCGAGGGATTACAGGCTGAGCCACCGAGCCCAGCTAAGAATCCTTTTCATGGTCTACTGAGTGCCACATTTTTCGCATTTGTGCCTTGATTGGTGATTTTGCTGTTTAAAATATCCTCTAGGGTGGTGCTGTCTAGTGTTCCTACGCATATGAAGGCTGTGATGTGCGTTTACGTAAGTTCCATTTCAACATGAGTTATAGTGCTCTTGTCTGTGAACTCAATGTGAATGAGCCAACAACATGGAACAACCAGAACAAGGAAGAGGAAGATAGCCAATCTGTACATGAGGCTGCTCTGGAAGGTGCTAAAGTAACACCAGTGTGTGGTGAAAAGTGGCTACATTGGTGACATTAGTGGATTCACAAGTTGATTACTGAATTAATGGAAAAAAATAAGAACAAACCATAGTGGACAGCATCGTGAGGCTGAAAGCCAAAGCAACTTACAGTCACATAATACAGGACTGAAAAACTGTTAAACCCTCGCCAGCAACTATTGACCAGCTAGCATGGTATGACGAAAGTAAAGTTGCAGGCGAGGCGTGTTCTGCAGATCAGGAGACTGGAAGAATTTAAAAAATCCCTGCTGCAGGTCGGGATTGGTGGCTCAGCCTGTAATCCCAGCACTTTGGGAGGTTGAGGCAAGTGGATTGCCTAAGCCCTCAGGTTCAAGACCAGTCTGAGCAACTTGGCAAGACCTCGTATCTACAATAGATAAGAAATTAGCCGGGCATCGTGCGCACCTGTAGTTCTAGCTACTTGGAAGGCTGAGGCAGAAGGATCGCCGGAGCCCAGCGGGTCAATGGTGAGGTGGCCATGAGTGTGCCACCACACTCCAATCTGGGTGACAGAGTGAGACTCCAACTCAAAAACAAAACAAAGCAAAACAAAAAAACCCTTGCTGCATGTTATACAGAAAAAGGGTTATATGAAAGAACAGGTTTTCAATGCTAATTAAACAAACTTTAAAAATTTGTTTTGTAGGGATGAGGTCTCACTATACTGCCCAGGCTGGTCTCAAAGTCCTGGGCTCAAGCAATCCTCCCATCTTGGCTTCCCAAAGTGCTGGAATTATAGGCATGAGCCGCTGCACCCAGCTTAGTAACCAGCTTATTTTACTTGGAAGTTGGCAGATAAATCCATATTACACAAGTAGCATTTCAGGTGATAAAAATGTGGCCAGAGGCTCCTAGGAACTTAACCCCACATTTCCTTTTGGAGCCATAGTTTAGTATTTACTAATTCAGTGTTTGCATGGACTTTGCAGAACATATGTATGGTGAATAACAGGAATCAACGATTTCAAGTATAAAGTCTGATATTAAAAGTGCTAAATCTTATAAAGTCTGATATTATTATTATTATTATTATTATTATTTTTGAGTTGGAGTCTCACTCTGTTGGCCAGACTGGAGTGCAGGGATGTTCCTGGCCACCGCAGCCTCGACCTGCTGGGCTCTGGCGATCCTTCCGCCTCAGCCTTCCAAGTAGCCGGAATTACAGGCATGCGCCACCACGCCCAGCTGATTTTTGATTTATTGTAGAGATGAGGTCTTGCCAAGTTACCTACATGGGTTTCGAACCCGCGGGCTCAGGCAATCCACTCTCCTCGGCCTCCCAAAATGCTGAGATTACAGACTGAGCCACTGAGCCCGGCCAAGCCTGATATTAGAAATAAAAAACTTGATGGAAAAATCAAGTTTCTTACTTAAAAAAAAAAAAATCAAAGACTTGGCCAAGTATGGTGGCTTGTGCCTGTAGTCTTCATTGCAAGACCTTGTTTCTGGAAAAATAAAAAAGTTAACCAGATGTGGTGGTGTGCACCTGTAGTGCCAGTCACTTGGGAGATGGAGGCCTAAATGATCCCCTGAACCCAAGACGTGGAGGCTCTGTTGAACCATGATCATACCACTGCATTTCAGCCCGGACAATAGAGTGAGAGACTCTGACTCAAAAGAAAAGATAACTGAAGATTTGGAATTTTTAGATAAATCCAATATCTAATATCTTCCCTTGTGTTTAAAAAAAAAAAAAAGAAACTTGGCCGGGCTCGGTGGCTCAGTCTGTAATCCCAGCACTTTTGGGAGACTGAGGTGAGTGGATTGCCTGATCCTGCGGGTTTGAGACCAGCCTGGGCAACTTGGCAAGACCTCGAATCTACAATAGATAAAAAAGTAGTCAGGCGTGGTAGTGTGCTGTAGTTCCAGCTACTTGGAAGGCTGAAGCAGAAGGATCTCCGG
The DNA here is from genome assembly GCF_000164805.1 of Carlito syrichta. Classification (NCBI taxonomy): domain Eukaryota; kingdom Metazoa; phylum Chordata; class Mammalia; order Primates; family Tarsiidae; genus Carlito; species Carlito syrichta. The sequence continues at coordinate 231,306 of NW_007247305.1, read as the reverse complement.
AGCCCAACAGGTTGTCACCGGGGTAGCCGTGAGTGTGCTACCACACTCCAGCATGGGCGACAGAGTGTGACTCCAACTAAAAAAAAACCCCAAAAAACTACACGATGAAATGAAAATATAGTAATCTTTTTCATCAAGGCCCAAGGTCAATGACCTCAGTTCCTCCAATTCACTTCAGTATGGTATATAAGCATTAGCATATCTATGATGCTGTAAGATGAGAAAAATAGGAAAGAACAACATTACAGACTTATTTATATGAGTCTCAAACAGTCTAATGACCATCATTCTTTTTTTTTTTTTTTGAGTTGGAGTCTCACTCTGTCACCCAGACTGGAGTGCAGTGGCCGCTCCCAGCCACCGCAGCCTCGACCTGCTGGGCCCTGGCGATCCTTCCGCCTCAGCCTTCCAAGTAGCTCGAACTACAGGCGCGTGCTACCACGCCCGACTGATTTTTTGATTTATTGTAGAGATGAGGTCTTGTCAAGTTGCCCAGGCGGGTCTCGAACCTGCAGGCTCAGGGAATCCACTCACCTCGGCCTCCCAAAGTGCTGGGATTACAGGCTGAGCCACCGAGCCCAGCTGACCATCATTCTTAATGGAAGGATTAAATACCCACATGATGGGCTGCCATGCAGCCATTAAGAAGAATGAAGCAGCTCTCAGTATATAACAGTGAAACAGTGAAATAACTAAAATGAATAACTTCATTTTTGTTTAAGGGGACTTTACCTGTTCCTGCATATAGGCTAGAATAGTTTTAGAGCACTGAGATAAAATGCAAAAACAGCAATCATGTAGTTTTCAAAACTAACTCTGGGATTAAATGGGGAAGTATGTAACAATTATATTTTATTAAAGACTCATAGGAACATTGTGACCTGATCAAAGACAGAGAAGCTTCTCAAATTCCTCACACCCTTGCTGGCACCCAGATGTCTGTGGTCATCGATCTCCTCTTGATCACAGCCCCCTTTGCTTTTCCCTGCCCTTAACATAAAAACCCCATTTTTTTTTTTTTTAGTTGGAGTCTCACTCTGTCACCCAGGCTGGAAAGCAGTGGCACCATCACCGCTCACCATAGCCTTAACCTCTTGTGCTCAGGTGATCCCTCTGCCTCAGCCTCCTGAGGAGCTGGAATGATAGGTATGCGTCACCACACCCGGCTAATTTTTTGTAGAAACGAGGTCTTGCTATGTTGTTCAAGCTGATTTAGAGCTACCGGCCTCAGCAAAAGAAACCATCAAGAGAGCAGGGAGACAGCCCACAGAATGGGAAAAAATATTTGCCAACTGTTTATTTGACAAAGGCATCCAGGATCTACAAGGAACTCAAATGCGTAGAAAGGAAAAAAGCAAACAGCCCCTTTAAAAAGTGGGCAAAAGACATGAATAGACACTTCTCAAAAGAAGATATACAGGCTGCCAACAGACTCATGAAAAAGTGCTCAGCCTCACTCATCATCAGAGAAATGCAAATCAAAACCAAATTGAGATAGCACCTAACCCCTGTAAGAATGGCCATCATTGATAAAACAAACAACAACAGATGCTGGCAAGGATACAAAGAAAAAGGAATGCTTCTACACTGCTGGTGGGAATGCAAACTAGTGCAACCTCTTTGGAAGACAGTGTGGTGATTTCTGAAAGAACTAGAAATTGACCTTCCATATGACCCAGCAATTCCACTATTGGGAATGTACCCAGAGGAACTTAAATCATTCTGCAAAAAAAGATACCTGCAAACATATGTTTGTTGCAGCTCTATTCACTTTAGCAAAAACATGGAACCAACCGTGTTGTCCTTCAAAGCTGGACTGGATAAAAAAATATGGTACATATACACAGTGGAATATTATGCAGCCATAAAGAAGGGATTTTGCAGCAACTTGGATGAATTTGGGGTCGATCATACTCAGTGATTTATCACAGAAACAAAGAACAGAGTTCCATATGTTCTCACTCCTAAACAGACCTTGAACAATTATAATGCTATCAGAAAGCAGCCGGGCTCAGTGGCTCAGCCTGTAATCCCGCGCCTTGGGAGGCTGATATGAGTGGATTGCCTGAGCCCGCGGGTTCGAGACCCGCCTGGGCAACTTGGCGAGACCTCATCTCTATAATCAATAAAAAATCAGCCGGGCATGGTAGCTCGCGCCTGTAATTCCGGCTACTTGGAAGGTTGAGGTGGAAGGAGCCCAGCAGGTCGAGGCTGCGGTGACCAGGAGCGGCCACTGCACTCCAGTCTGGGTGACAGAGTGAGACTCCAACTCAAAGAAAAAAAAAAAAAAAAAGAAAGCGATTGGCAGTAGTGGGAAACTGCTGTCGGGGGGAGTGAAATTGGCAGTTGAGGGAAACTGCTAGGGGAGGGAGGGGCATACCTCATCAACAAACCTGCATGATCAATGTTTATATACCTAACCCTGAAATGTACCCAACATCTTTATAATAAAAATTAAAATAAATAAATTAATTAATTAAAAAAAAAACAACTCCTGGTCTCAAGTGATCCTTCCTCCTTGGCCTCCCAAAGTGCTAGGATTACAAGTGTGAGCCACCATGACTGGCCAAAAGCCTGAAATTTGTACTGACTTGAGATGGTTACAAAAGGACATTAGTCTCCATCTTTTCAGTCTGCTGGCTCTTCGAAATAAAGTCACCTTCTTTACTCCAGCTCCTTATCTCTTGATTTACTGGCTGTCATGTGGTGAGCAGAACAGGTTTGGATTCAGTTATAGTAAAACAGAAGAGGCTTCAAAAATGTATAAAGTAAGAAAAGGATATTATGTAGTATGCTTATTCTTTTTCTATTGCTGCTGTAGTCAGTGGCCACACACTTAGGGACTTAAAGCACAAATGTATTCTCTTACAATTCTGGAGTAGGAGGTCTGACCTGGTTCTCACAGGTGTTTTTGTTTGTTTGTTTGTTTGTTTTTTGAGTCGGAGTCTCACTCTGTCACCCAGGCTGGAGGGCCGTGAGCATGCCACTGCCCTCCAGCCTCAACCTGCTGGGCTCAGGAGATCCTTCTGCCTGCCTTCCAAGTAACTGGAACTACAGGCATATGCCATCATGCCTGGATAATTTTTTGATTTATTGTAGAGACGAGTCCTCGCCAAGTTGCCCAGGCTGGTCTCGAACCCCTGGTTTCAGGCAATCTTCTTGCCTTGGCCTCCCAAAGTGCTGGGATTACAGGCTTGAGCCACCGCATCCAGCGTCTCACAGGTTTTAAATCAAGGTCTCATAGGGCTGCAGGCCTTTCCAGGGGCCATGCGGAAAATCTGTTTCTTTCTTTTCTTTTTTTTTTTTTGGGAGGTGGGAGTCTCACTCTATTGCCCAGGCTGGAGTGCAGTGGCATACTCACGGCCACTCCAGTGTTAACCTGCAGGGCTCTGATGATCCTTCCACCTCAGCCTTCAAGTAGCCAGAACTACAGGTGCACGCTAGCATGCCTAGCTAATTTTTTGATTTATTGTAGAGACGAGGTCTCGCCAAATTGCCTGGGCTGGTCTCGAGCCAGCAGGCTCAGGTCATCCTCTCACTTTGGCCTCCCAAAGTGCTGGGATTACAGGCTGAGCCACTGAGCCTGACCAACAATCTGTTTTTTTTTTTTTTTTTTTTTTTTTTTGCCACCTGTATTCCTTGGCTTCCTCTGTCTTTGAAACCAACAACTATGCATCTCCCTTATCCCCGTAGTCACATCTCCCCTGACAGAGGCAGTTTAGCCAATGTAGTTTAGACAGAGATAGATGAGTTTCTTGCCAGTAGTTCTAAATTAAAATAGGGTAAGCATTCAGACATCTTTCTTATCTGTATGTGACCTTCACCCGATTGACCAGGCACAGCAGATCTGACCACCACCTTGCTGGTTGGACTGTGGAGCTACCAGTGCAGCAAATTGTAGAAACAATAGAGAATTACCCAAAACACAGACATGATGTTCTAAGAAAAGTCCAAATCTAGTTAGAAAGTAACTTCCATAATTTAGAAGGTCCTTGTGATTTTTTTTGAGAAAGCAGTATTTATTGAGCGGACAGAGAAACTCTCACAGTAGTAGGTGACACAAAGGGGTTGCCCGGTCCTTGTGATTTTAAAAGGTTGATAGATGGTGATCAAAACTCATGACCAGCAGGGCTCGGTGGCTCAACCTGTAATCCCACGCCTTTGGGAGGCTGAGGTGAGTGAATTGCCTGAGCCCGTGGGTTTGAGACCCGCCTGGGCAATTGGCGAGACCTCATCTCTACAATAAATCAAAAAAATTAGCCGGGTGTGGTAGCACGCGCCTGTAGTTCCAGCTACTTGGAAGGCTGAGGCAGAAGGATCGCCAGAGCCCAGCAGGTTGAGGCTGCGGTGGCTGGGAGCGGCCACTGCACTCCAGTCTGGGCGACAGAGTGAGACTTCAACTCAAAAAAATAAAAAATAAAAAAACAACTCATGACCAAATATCTGCAGCCCTCCAATCTTAGCTCATAGTTTGCTTAATCATCATTAGAAAAGGCTTCTTGTCAAAGGTAAGTGTGTGTCCTTTCTTTAAAGCACCCACGTTTGTCCTTGAGCATGCCCCTTTGCTTTCTAATAAATTCTTTCTTAAGCTATACTTTGCATTTGCTCTGAAATTCTTTTCTGTGGAGAAGTCAAGAATCGATGGAACAACATAGCACACCCTGCCTGGCATCATGACTACAGCCTGGAACAGTTCTCAGCTTTAAGGATGTGTGTGATTACATTGGGTCCACTGGGATAATCCAGGATAATCTCCTGTCTTGAGGTCCTTAACCTTAATCATAGCCACCAAATTCCTTTTGCCATGAGGTAACCTATTCACTGGTCTCAGGGATTAGCACACGGATATCTTAGAGAGGAGGCATTATTCTGCCTACCATAGTATGCTACTATTTTTTTAAAAAGTATTTGTTTATTTAAACAGTCTGTCTGGAAGGACACATAAGAACTGAAACAGTCTGTCCAGAAGGGCACATAAGAGTGGTTGATTCATCTGGGCACGGTGGCTCACACCTGTAAAGGCAGAGGAGCTAAAAGCAGTTAAATTATTCCTTTTAAAAATCAACCTGCAGCCGGGCTCGGTGACTCAGCCTGTAATCCCACGCCTTTGGGAGGCTGAAGTGAGTGGGTTGCCTGAGCCCGCGGGTTCAAGACCCGCCTGGGCAGCAAGACCTCATCTCTACAATAAATCAAAAATCAGCTGGGCGTGGTAGCGCATGCCTGTAATTCCGGCTACTCGGAAGGCTGAGGCGAAAGGATCGCCAGAGCCCAGCAGGTCGAGGCTGCGGTGGCTGGGAGCGGCCACTGCACTGCAGTCTGGGCGACAGAGTGAGACTCCAACTAAAAAAAAAAAAAAAAATTAGCATTGGCATGATGGTCCCAGTTACTCAGGAAGCTTAGGCCGGAGGATAGCTTTATCCCAGTAGTTAGAGGTATTACTGAGCCATGATGGTGCCACTGCACTTAAGCCTGGGCAACAGAGTATGACTCCAACTCAAAAAAGAAAGGAAAGAAGGAAGGAAGGAAGGAAGAAAGGAAGGGAGAGAGAGAGAGAGAGAGAGAGAGAGAGAGAGAGAGAAAGAGAGAAAGAAAGAAAGAAAGAAAGAAAAAGAAAGAAAGAAAGAAAGAAAGAAAGAAAGAAAGAAAGAAAGAAAGAAAGAAAGAAAAGGAAGGAAAGAAAGAAAATTTAAGGCGTTAAATGGCATGGTGGTTCATTGATACTGTATTACCTTCTTGCCTATCTTAAATCAAGTGCTATGTAACTTAAAATTCAATGAGTTCCAGTCGCTGCTGCCACTCACAAAGACAGTCACTAGATAGTGTCCTTTTGCTCTTTCTGGTGTGTCTCCTCACAGGGTTTTCACCTTACTTGTATGTTCATTCATCTTAAACCCAGTATGAAGTATGATAGCCATCAGCGCACAGCTGCTCTGTTTCACAGATTCGTTTACAATCTTATATTTGGAACTTGTTTCCTCCTCTGTGAAATGGAGGTTGTAATAGTACCAGCTCATTATGAACTAAATGAGAATCTATACAAACATATCTAAGGACTGCACACCTCATAAACAATGGATAAATGTTAGATATTGATATTAATGTTCACCTCCCCAGCTCTCTCTGCTTCCTATTAAAGGGCAACTCTAACCAACCATGGGGGACTCTTCCCTACCAGTCATATTTCTGTCCCAACCCATCAGTCCTTAGATGCCTGAGACATTTGTTTTCCATAAGAAAGAACTACACTTTGTTGGCCAGGTGGGGTGGCCTATGCCTGTAATCCCAGCACTTTGGGAGGCTGAGGTGGGAGGATTGCTTGAGCTCAGGCGGTCGAAGCTGTGGTGAGCTGTGATTGTGTCACTACACTTCAGCCTGGGTGATAGAGTGAGACTACAACTCAAAAAATAAAAATAAAAAAAGAAAGACCTGTACTTTGTGTAGCTTTCTGGGCAGTACTTAGATTCTAGATTTACATTCTGATTTCTCCAAAGGGCCAACTCAAAAAATCCAAAGTTCATACCATATAAATTTAATTAAGCCAAAAATGAAACCATAAGCACTCATGACGCACTGAACAGACCCTACTTTCACTTTTGGTGAAAAATGCCAAACTCTGTAAAATATTTTACAAGTTTTATTCTGAATCAAGTGTGAGTGACCCAGGCCTGTGGCACCTTCCCAAGGGATTCTGAGAACATGTGTCCAAAACGGTTGAATTATAGCTTGGCATCATACATTTTTAGGAAGACAGAAGTTACAAGCAAAACATGAATCAATGCATGTGAGGTTTACATTGGTTGGCCCTAGAAAGGTGGGACATCTCCAAGTGGGGATTTGTAAGTCATAGCTAGATTGAAAGTTTTTCTAATTGGCAATTGGTAGAAAGGGTTAAATTCTGTCTAAAGAATTTGAAATCAGTCAAAGAAATACTGGGTAAAGATAAAGGGAAGAAGCCAAGATTCTTTTGTTTTGTTTTGTTTATGTTTTGAGTTGAGGTCTCACTCTGTCACCCAGGCTGGAGTGCAGTGGCATGCTCAAGGCCACCGCAGTCTCGACATGCTGGCCTCGGGTAATCCTTCTGTCTCAGCCTTCCAAGTAGCTGGAACTACAACCATGCACCACCACAACCAGCTAATTTTTTAAATTTACGGTAGAGATGAAGTCTTGCCAAGTTGCCCAGGCTGGTCTCAAACCCATGGGTTCAGGCAATCCTCTCTTCTTGGCCTCCCAAAGTGCTAAGATTACAGGTGTGAGCCACCGCACCTGGCCAAAACCAAGATTTTTGATATGTAGATGAAGATTTTAAGTAGCAGGCTTCAGAGAGAATAGATGATAAATGTCTTAAAATGTGCCCAGCTTCTTCTCCGAGAATTCTTGGGAAGAAGATTCTATACACAATCAAATTTCCCCAAGAAACAACTTTGCAGGATCATAAAATATTTTTGATTTCCTTCTTTATCTGTTATGTGATACTATACCAGAAGCAAGTTGGAAAGTAAGCTACATTATTGAGGGCTGATAAAACCATGTCTGATAAGACTTTATAATTTGTGGGGTGTGATTCCCTAGGCCTCTTAGGAATCTGGGCAAGAAAAGAAAAAGGTCAGAGTTTAGTCTTCAACAGGAAAGCAGGTCTGACATGCCTTGCTATATCCTCTCCTTTGTGGAGTTTTAGGCACAACTGACTAGCATTAACCTTAAAATAGAGATTATAAGATTTACAAGCCAGGCTCGGTGGCTCAGCCTGTAATCCCGCGCCTTTGGGAGGCTGAGGTAAGTGGATTGCCTGAGCCCACAGGTTCGAGACCCGCCAGGGCAGCGAGACCTCATCTCTACAATAAATCAAAAAATCAGCCGGGCGTGGTAGCACATGCCTGTAGTTCCGGCTACTTGGAAGGCTGAGGCGGAAGGATCGCCAGAGCCCAGCAGGTCGAGCCTATGGTGGCCGGGAGCAGCCACTGCACTCCAGTCTGGGCCACTGAGTGAGACTCCAACTCAAAAAAAAAAAAAAAACTTACAAAACAGTCTCTGTGGGCAATAAGATACCACATTCCAAACTGACTCTGGTATAGCAACACATGACTGATAGCAGGTCCTAAAACAAATAAAAATATTTTACCCCAAAATAGTTTCTTTGACTTATTTTGAAGTGATCCTGCAGAGCTGTCCTAGGATCTCATTCTATCATCTAGGCTAGACTATGGCTCATGGCAGCCTTGCCCTCCCAGGCTCAGGTGATCTTTCCACCTAAGCATCCTGAGTTGGGGCTATAGGTGTGTACCACTATGCCTGGCTAATTTTTTGATTTTTTTGTAGAGACAAGGTTTCACTATGTTGCCTAGGCTGGTCTTGAACTCCTGGGCTCAAGTAATCTGCCTGCCTTGGCCTCCAAAAGTGCTGGGATTGGCCAGGTTCGGTGGCTCAGCCTGTAATCCCAGCACTTTGGGAGGCCAAGGTGAGTGGATTGCCTGAGCCTGCGAGTTCGAGACCCAACCAGGCAACTTGGTGAGACCTCGTCTCTACAATAAATCATGAATTAGCTGGGTGTGCTAACGCATACCTGTAGTTCCAGCTCCTTGGAAGGCTGAGGCGGAAGGATCGCCAGAGCCCAGCAGGTTGAGGTTGCTGTGGCCATGAGTGTGCCACTGCACTCCAGCCAGGGTGACAGAGTAAGACTCCAACTCAAAAAAAAAAAGAAATGCTGGGATTACAGGTTTGAGCCACCACATCCAGCCTGAAAACACCTTTTAAAACATATGCCAGCCAGGCTTGGTGGCTCAGCCTGTAATCCCATGCTTTGGGAGGCCGAGGTGAGTGAATTGCCTGAGCCCACAGGTTCATGACCCACCTGGGCAACTTGGCAAGACCTCATCTCTACAATAAATCAAAAAAATTAGCCAAACGTGGTAGCGCGCGCCTGTAGTTCCAGCTACTTGGAAGGCTGAGGCGGAAGGATTGCTGGAGCCCAGCAGGTCGAGGCTTTGGTGGCCGGGAGCAGCCACTGCACTCCAGTCTGGGTGACAGAGTGAGACTCCAACTCAAAAAAAAAAAAACAACAAAAAAAACCATATGCCACCTATTCTCTCTGAAGTCTGCTACTTAGAGGCTTCATCTACATAACAAGAACCTCTGCTTCACTACTCCCCTAATCTTAACTCAAGCATTTCTTTTATTGATTTCAAACTCTTCAGACAGAGCTTAACTCTACCAATTGCCAACCAGAAAATCTTTGAAGCCACTTATGACCTGTAAGCTTCTGACTTGGAGATGTCCTGCTTTTCCAGGCCCAACCAATGTAAACCTCACATGATTTGATTTCCGTTTTGCCTGTAACTTCTGTCTCCCTAAAAATGTATAAAGTCAAGCTGTAATTCACTACCTTGGACACATGTTTCAAGACCTCTTGGAACTGTGTTATGGGCCTAGGTCACTTATATTTGGCTCAGAATAAACCTCTTTAAGTATTTTAAAGAGTTTGATTTTTTTGTCAATATAAAGTATTTAAGAAATCTATGGTTCTTGTGAACAGATCTCAAAGTGAATGTTTAGGATTATGATGGGATTGTTATGTAACTTATCCAGTGATTATTTATTTATGGCACACTCACAGTCACTGTAGCCTCGACCTGCTGGGCTCAGGTGATCCTTCTGCTTCAGCCTTCCAACTAGTTGGAACTACAGGGATGCCACCATGCCTGGCTAATTTTTCTTAATTTATTGTAGAGACGAGGTCTCACCAAGTTGCCCAGGCTGATCTCAAACCCC